>NC_135215.1:2841331-3103831 GCF_052324685.1 Brachyhypopomus gauderio
CGACACCATATGAATGCAACCACAACAACCACACAGATACATGACTCCCAAACAAGCAGGACTCACACATGCACACACACAGACTTTCATATTTTGCAACTGTGTGTGTCTCCATTTAAATTAGTGTTCCTTTTATCAGCCTTTGCCAAAGTTTTACTTCATCAACAATCACATAAAATATGATACTGTAATAAACTGCCAAATAAAAATCAAAATGATCTAATGTACCAAAATAAGATTACAGTTTGAAGTGAAGCAGGTTTAAGAATCAGACTTTGAAGTTTAAAGTTTCCAACAGTAGAGCTGTCAGGTCTTCAGAGTTGTAAGAAGCAAAGGCAGACAACTGTGTCCATGCAAAATAAACGAAGGCCTTAAATGCTAAATGTACGTGATTTATGGGTTGGTAGAGGAAATATACAAGGAAATGTATATAAAGCTTACATGAATCTAGCTCGCTGTAATAATGGGTTAAGAAAACATTTATACATTCTTGGCATTCATGCGATGACATGTTTTCAGTGGATCTCATTGTCCTTTGCTTAAGGTTCACTTTGTAGTCATTCTGAAATCTGGTTAGCCTTGATAATGTAGCCAATATACGATATATATAGGTAGTAGATATAGGGTTGGTTCTCACACCTCCAGTGTTTAATATGACATTCTTGCATGGCCTAGTAAAATGTAACACCACTGCCGTGCTTAACACTTCCGTATTTACATTTTCAAGGGCCTATCTGATCTCGTATGTTCCCTGCTTCCTTCGGTGGGAAAGTTAAATAGTGGCGCAAAGTTGCAACTCCTCAAAAGGAGATGCTAGCATTACTGACTTTTAACCGTCGCTGCTGTTGCCATGGGAATCCTGAAAACACCTACGTGCACAGTGTCGTCCCTTGACCTCACGAGTCCATGCAGTATCCGAGCTACACCAGCCACGGTCTCCTAATGGTCTTCTCTGTTGTCAGGTTTAGACAGGAGTCAGTCAACCATTCAGCCTGTGCTAAGTGCAATAATTGATTTTACAACACAGCAAGAGAAGGAGCACACAATAGTGAGGGCCCCGGGGCCTCTAGGTCTTCTCAGGAAGCCCCGGGGTCCTGACAAAGAGCTGGTCGAACAAACAGAGAAGGTAAGGGACTTTTTCCCATAGTGAAAAACTCAGAAGGTGACTGGCAGGCGCTTGTCTGGTGGCATCTGTAGCCCATTTCTGGATCAAACAGTAGTAATATGGTCATCGTGTAAATCTGAACTCGGCTACACTGGGTGTGAAGGACCACTGGTAATTGCTAGCAGCCTTCACCACATACACCTGCTTCAAGCCCAGGACAGGGAACCCCAGCTGGTCTCCTGCAATACGTTTGGCTTGGAACGTACTTGTAAACCACAAATCTGTAGCTGTAATAAGGGCTGTTTCCTAAGAACTGCTAAGTGGAATTTACCTATGTTACACCTCTTCACCTTAATGCTTAAGGAAGGTAGATTCAATCACCAATTAAACATAGACCAGAGGGAACAACCAGTACTGTAATTCTTCAGGAATTCAGCTTACTTATCCGCAGTATTTAAAATTTATTTAAAAAACAAGGCCGTTTGTTGGGTTGGTTTTGCATGGTGTATGTGAAACCTGTCATATAGCACTTCAAAATAAAAGCTAGGACTAATGTTGACAGCATTCAATAGCATCTTAGGGACAAGTATAGATCAATTTAATTAATATATTATTTCAGCATAATGGTGGTTATTGTAAAAAGCTTAAGAACATGCGACATGAATTGAAATTTGTAATAACAGACCTCTATGACCTTCCGCCTCCATTTCCTGCAGAGTTAGATCAAATCAACACTGTTTAATCTGCGGTGTTTAAACAAGCGCCAGTGTTTACAGTGGCCTCCATAAAAAAAGTACGTTTGGCAGGAAATCTTTCCGTTCATGTTTGGCCTTCAGAACATTACACAGGCTTTTAAACCTGTCCTGTGTTGCTGCTGATAACAGACTGTAGCCTGGCAGACAGGTCGCTTCTATGGTCATAAAGGCCCTCTGATCCTCTATCCACCACAAGACAAGATGGGACGTGTCCTGAACTCCATTTGCTCGTGCGCTGTCCTTTGTGTTAACAGCTAGCTGTGGTTTTGGTTACCTTATATTTAGTCTTCAAGGACTGTCTGAGTCTGTGGGGTTTGGCTTCAGGACCTGTGATTTCCATCTCGGGAGCCTCCCAAGGCAGTGCACACTGAGTTTACTGTGTGTGTGCTTTTCTTTATGTTTGGGGAAACCTTAACAGGGGTCACGTAGGTCACTGTCTGCCGCTGCTTCCTTTGAACAATAATTTTGTGAATGCATCTTTCAGAAAGAATTAGATATGGTCTGAACCCCGTTACCTCTGAAAGAATTTCACAAAAAAATTATAAAATTACAATTTTTGTCAGCACCAGATGATTTCAACTGGAAGGTCAGGCTTTCAAAAGATTGGGTTATAGGTAGTATCTTTATCTTACAACACTGAGTAAATATGGCTTATGTTATACATTAACCATTACTTGTATGTTACTAACCATGCAAATAGAGCACCTGACTCTAATACTGGGATCAAATGCCCATAATATGTAACATGAATGACAACAAGCAAATGGATATACTTTGAACCGACTGACCAGTCTAGTGGGAAGGGTCACCTCGTATTTGTAAAATGTTCTCGCCATAACACACAAGGCATCTTGGTTTCTCCTTGTAATTCCTAACACGTTGGTAAATCCATATTTAATACTATTTAATTAAATACTGTAGAATTAGTAGTTTGTCCATTATTGTTAAATTACTGTGCAAGAGTACCATTCAAATCAGACAACTGTTAGTAGCACCTACATGCACACATACACTTGGCTTTTTAAATGTAACTCTCAATGACATTTCAAAATAATAGCACACAAGCTGTCACATAGTTGCAGCAATATTCAAAATATTAGCTCATGAAAACAATTCATCATTTATAATTTCAGATGACCCTTGGTTTGCGAACCTCTGCTCTTGAAATTTATTTCAATGTGGTTAGAGTTCACATGGAATTTGGCATAGTGATATGAAACATTCCTGAGAACTTGGATCAGGAGCTGTTACCCTTTCTGTTATTCAGGAATTATTGTACCTATGAGGCATTATATTCTTGTTCCACATTTGGCTACCTTATAGCGGGTGAGAGATTCCAGGTACACTGGATCCCAGTGCCTGAAGGAAATGGGCAGAACATGGATATTACTAACACTGGATCACTTTCAGGAGACAGATGTGCGTTATTTTCTATTGTACTGGAACCTGTATGCAATATATTTGGTGTCAGTGAGACAAGAACACGCAGTAGCCCGTGTATTTAAGCAGCAATGTCTTGAGTTTGGACACTTTGGAGTGATTGTGTCTTGATGTAAGTCTGTCAAAAAGGGGTTAGGGGTCAGAAATGAAGAAAAAGAACATTATTGTGTCTAACACTGATCATCGAGGTTGAGCTCACTCTCTCAGCAGTGCAGAATTCCAGCCTGGAATTCCAGAACTCGGCCTGTGGAGAGATGCTGGATGAAGCACGGAGTTCTGTCATCTGAGCGTGTGGGCTGATATATGTGCGCTGGCTGGCCACTCACTTTGCTCTGTGGGGCTGGACTGAGGACATTGATTTGGCTTTCTGAATCACTGTCCTGTAAAAGCTGACATTTTAGCCAGTATACTTCCTTAGCAGAGTAATGTGTACTGAAGGCCACTCACTCCCAGCCAGGAAGCCTAGTGTCTACAGGTCACCCCGCATACGTGTGGATGCACACACACAAACACACACGCAAAAACATAGGCTCAAACTTAAACAGGAATTAAAACCGATACCTAGAAGTGTAAGTAACCATAGACAGATAAACATAAAATTTAAAGAACAAGGACAACAAGTCAACAACTATTTCACACACACACACACACACACACACACGCACACACACACACACACACACACACACACACACACACACACGCACACACACACACACACACACACACACACACACACACACACACACACACACACACACACACACACACACACTTAAACCCCCTTGAAGGCCTTACAAACGTATTTAAAAGTCTGTAGAGGGTTGAGTAAGGGATGAGTTAGGGATGAAAATCCCTCTCACTGTAGTATTTAAGTTTTAATTTTGCATTCAGTTTTAAGCTTATCTTACTTAAACTATTCTAGATTAATTTAGAATGTTTTGTTTACTTTATTTTAGTATAATGTGGTGTATTTGGGTCTTATTTTGATATAAAATAAGTGTGTTTGATATAGTGTGAATATATTATCTAATGTATGCTAATTAGATTGGTGTAAAAGTATTTCATAACGATGAAAGTGAATGATCTCCCCGTGTGCAGCGGGATCACTGGGTGGCCAGTCTTTAGTATGGTTTGCATGGACTGGCTGTTCCCTTCACTGCTGGGTTATTTTTAGTGCTTCTTTTTGCTTCCACAAACCTCTTGAAAGCTGCTGTTTGTGGGAAATGAATCGCTTTCTCTCCAAAGCAGATGTTGCCTTAATTTGACCCTAAAGCTTTGGCTACATTGAACATGCTTTCAGTGGGTGGGCTATTATACTGTCACACATATGAAAAAACTATAAACACAAACAACAACAAACCTCAACAACAACAACAACAAAAGAAATTAAAATAGGAAGACTGAACTAAGCGCAGGGCAAAGGCTCCAGGCTGCTAAAATCTCAAACCTGTCTGTGCACTACAGCTAGTGCATCTTGTGAGTTATTATACAAGCTAACATTTATTTCTGGCAAGAATGAACACCATCTGAGAGGTTGTATAGGCTCAAAAATTTATTTTCTATGTGTATTTGACTTTTTATATGTAAATGTATAAACAACCATGCTTTGATCTAAAAGCACAAATTTTTTTATTAATGACTTCCTATGAAATCCTGTGAACCAAGTCACAATTATTTTAACTTTCCCCTAGAAAAAGACATTCCCAATATAGTTTTGAGATGATTATAAAGTGGGCCAAGAGTGGCTAACCCCCCAAACGAGTGGTTTAGTTATGGAGATTAAAGAACAGATCATTAGGCATCCAAAAAGCCACCAATGTAAACAAGCTGTGTAATTTTCCAGATGCTGAGGGGACAATGGTTTGTGTATGACAGTGGCCTCGGGACCAGCTTCACCCTGGTGTTCTGGACCTGGATTTGGGCAAACCTGTAAGACCGGTCGGACATGCCAAAGTCTCATTATTGTCTTCTTGTCTGCACATCCTTGTGTAGGCATGTCACAATATTCGATAGTGGTTTATATGTTTGGCTTCTTCGAAAACGTAGATTATATTACCGGTCAACTCGTGTTATAACGTTTATACGCGCGTGCGTATGGAGCATGCGCGCTAGAACGCACGCACGCACGCACGCGTAGGACTCAGTTGTCAAGTTGTGTCTATTCGTGCATTTTAAAATGGCTCTGCGCCTTTCGCAATAAATTACATTTACAAAACTTCCAATGGTAACCGGTGCATCAACTAGGGGGAAATTATAAATCAACGCGTTTAATACGGTCACTACACAAGACGCACTTCGTGCTTTGCGAAAAGTAACTAAAGCTAAACGGCAGACGAAGCGAAAAATAGTGCATTCTTAAGAAAAGGTGTGAAGGACGATGAAACGTTCTCGTGTGAGGAAAGTTCAACCAGGAAGAACTTTCCTTGGTCAAAATCGATAAACCTCAAGCAAAAAAACTCTCGTCACCTCTCTTGCTTAATTTAACCCACTCAGTTTGTTATTTATACAAAATTCCCTCTTTTATTCTCTTTTTTTTGTTATTTCTTTGTTGTTATTTTTTGGTCTCTAAGTTATGTCATGCAACTTATTGTAGACATGTTGTTGTTCTTTTTGAAGTATCTGTTATGATCCTTTATCTAATGTGTATTGTAACAATTTATGTGACCATAAGGGATAATTATTGTACTAATTAATATATCAAGGTACATGTTATAGAAAATGTATATCACTAAGGGTGATATGTTTATCTGTAGATATATAATGTTTTGGATATCGTATGTTATCTTTGAGAATTGTTGTTTGATACGTTAAAAAAAAAAAAAAAAAAGTTCAACCAGGAAGCAGCACCTAGAGGAGGATGAGATCATTAGGAAACGGCGGTGGGCGTGGCTGTGGGCGTGTTCTACTGCACGCGCTGCTCCCTTCAGCCCCGCGAGCCAACTGACAAAAGTTCCGAAAACTCTCTCAAATGGACCGGTCGGTAACGTCGTTTTTTAGAAAGTTTTACCGCCTTACGTGAACCACCGCTTGGTCTGTGTGTCTTTAATACGGTATAACGTCCCGTGGACGAACGTTGTTCGGGTCGAAGGACGTCTCCTTTCGCCGTTAATGTGTCGGGGTTTGAAAACGGGAGTTTTGCTCTCAAATGACGTGGAGCAGCACCATGAGTAGTGGATACAGCAGTCTGGAGGAAGACTCCGAGGACTACTTTTTCACGGCCAGAACCTCCTTCTTCAAGAGGCCCTCGGCGAAACTCGCAGATCACAAGGTCTGATTAGACGTTTATCTAAAGTAGAACTTTATTTACGTATCATTTAGCTTCACAGTTACAGTTTTACTGTTTTTTTTAACACTGACTTTGGGCCATGTGCCATATTTACATTAGGGAGCTGTTAGTAATATTGATTCACTTGCTGAGTGGTTTCACCATGGACGGGTAACCTGGTTAGATTAACTAAGCTAACCAAGTTACCTCTAACCTTTCACCAGATACATCCAGCTGTCTTGAATCTTGGCATGGGAGTGAAGATAATTCAATTACATTATTGTATGCAGCCAGCATCATCTAGCCTAGATTTCAGTTGATGGTTACAGCAGCATGTACAAAGAGGTTGTAATAATAAGAGATGCTTGTTATTTTGTGACTCAAAAGTGTCCAGCATTTATACATTTTGCAGATGCCCCTGTTGAATTGAACATGTGCTCATGAAGACGAATCCCCTTGGTATTGTTAATGCTCATTATGCTATTTTCCTTGGTGCTGGTTTATTCCAGCATGTGAAGGATATGTGTGGTTCAAGCCCCCCACCCCTCTCGTATTGTAACTGGCTGACTTGAGCATTCCCCTCTCGAAGATCAACTGCACTGCATTCATCACATGGCTTGATGCCGTGCCCATGTCTGCTGAGACTCTGTGGAGTGCCTGTCCTACTGTAATTTGAATATGCCCTTCGCACAGCTTTTTTCCACACTCGTGTGTGTCTGAAAGGGGAGCTCTGAGAACTCTGCAGCCCAACAGCCACTCGGTCTCACCCCCACACTGATAAGCACTCAGATTGTGTGAGAAATGTCAGAGAGTGTAGTTCGCATGGACAACCCCTGAAGTAGGCGGAGCTATATTTCCAGCCTCTTCTACGAAGGTTCGGCCATGTCCTTTAATGCCTGACTGCGTATGGGTTGCTGTGTCTGGTCTGTCTTTTAATGTCAAACCTGTGGAAGGATGGTTGACGAAGCTCCATCATCATCATCAGCATGGTTACCACAGATCACTTCCTCTTGCTTTACTGTAATGATTTCATCACTACTCACCCTAGTTGCACAGGCGTTAAAGGTTCCCCCACCTTATTAACAAGCAGTGTGTCATTTAGTTTCACTTCTCTGAGCTTTTTGTGGAAGTTTTTTGACTATCTGCTGTCCATCTTTGAGACACAGAGGTAGAGCCCTGGACTTGACCTGTCCAGTCGTTGCAGTTGTATTGATTTTAACAGAAGCTGCAAAAGCCATGGGCCTGTGTAACGGCTCCAGAGCATAATGTTACTCCTGACGGCAGTGAGATGAAGTGTCTGCAGACCCACACCACTGCCTCTGTCTCACTACAAGACCCCACTGCCTGTTTTAACCATACAGTGGAAAGCTGTCCTGTTGTGCTCCGTGTGATATATTGTGGTTCTAGCGGGGGTAGCTGAACAGAAGCCAAGACTGGATTCTTTTGTGTCGGGAAGTCAACAGCTGCAGCCGCTTTCCATTAACGGTTCTGGAGGGCCCGTGATGCAGTGTCAGCACAGACAGCTTCCTGTGACCCAGAGAACACCCAGCACTTCGGCCCTTGTGAGTGCGTCGGTCGTGTTCCGCACACTATGGCAAGAACACGCATTTCCTGGACTTTCATGGAGTGTTGCTTTAGCCGGGCAGTCAGGGACGACGCCCGACAGCCTGGGAGAAACAAGACCCTTATCTCAACACTGCAGGCTGGCCCCTCAGACCCTGAGTGAGGAAAAATGAAATCAGTAACCCTGAGGGCCCAGGTGCAGAGTTGACCGGTTTTAACGCAGTTGTCCAGTCCTAACAGTTGGCACCCAGAGTAACAGCAGCGTTGTTCTTATCAGCTTCAATCTAACTCGATCCTTTTATGCGAATGCTGCTTTGCTAGAGTGTGTGTATTCTCCTGTTTGGAGACGTCGCTCACATGCGCTTTGGAAATTCATTGTTTTATTTGGGATTGTGTACAAGAGCTCACATGCCACTCACCGTTACAGGCTGCTTTACGCATGACATCATCGTCCTTCAGCTTTCATGAGGTGTGGCAGCTGAAGCGTATCTAAGCTGTTTACCTTTCACATGCAGTAATGGGCAGACCGTACACCTTTGTCCCCGGCCTCTCGTAGTCTTCCCCGATAAGATACTTACTATATTGTTCTGTAAGAGTGAGCTACGTGACTCTGACCAAAAGCATTCACGTTCGTTAGATCGTGCGAAATGATCAAGTTATCCAGAATGTTGCATATCTGCTGGTGTTCACAACAAAGCAAAACTGGTTTGATGGAGAGTCACTTAAACACTCGTCTGTGATTCCAGCGTCTCACAGGCCAGTGGTGTTGCTAGCGATTAAGAAATGATGTGTTGTGCAGCCCTATCTTTGAGAGCCCTCCCCTCTTAAGGGTTTCTGCTCCATTGTGTAGGAGATCCGGAACGTTCTCCAGGTTTATCCTGTACACTGTACTCCAGTGGTCTTTTTTTAATGTGTAGCCCAAGTGTAGAAGCCAAGACCTAATGTGCTGTTGTAGACCGGTGACTGCAGTGCCCCAAAACTATACCTAAATGATTTTGGTGCTGCTGTTCACAATAAGCCACAGGGAATATATGTCCGTATCAGAAACAGTAGCTTCTGATTGAGTCAAATCGATTGATAAACTTCAATATAGGACTAAGCTTTTGTCTGTCTGAGGGGAAAAAAAAAACATTTAAGGATTAAATTGGTACATTTAAGGAGATTTGTACCCCCAACCCACCAAACTAAAAGTTGAACTGGTTAAAGCTTCAGGCTATAAAGATATGTGACTTGAAAAGAAATCTGGCAAACCCTTGTGAAATTTACAAGCAGACTCCAAGCAGGATTCTCTAGTTTGTCATTTGGCTTCTTGGTGCTGTAAGCTCCAGTACTAAGGCTGAACTTGTTTTTAAAAAAGACATTTGACGTGTCTGTTCTTCACTTTTAATGCTGCCCTATGTCGCCGGTTTAAAATGCCCGGGGCGGAGGGAGCAGCGAGTTGCTCGAGGGAAAGCAAAGTCCTCAACGTGCTCTTGCGTTTACATTTACAATGGTCACTGGGTGGAACCCAGAGATGGTCCAATCCCAAAGCTCAGTGTGCTGATGTCATACAGACCCACTTCTCTCTATTTGTTTTGTTGTGCAATGTTATTCTTTCTTTATTTTAATGGAATAGAATGGATTCCCCCTGTGTCTCTCTCGGGTGATTGGCTGTTTTGCTATAACCTCACACAGTTCAGAAAACTTGCGCTCCAAGCTGAACTGTCAATAAATCAATGGAAACTTCAGAGCATCTCCCCGAAAAGTCTCGGCTGATTTAGTTTTACGAACTGAACAAATGGGGGTTTTGCAGCAGGAATGTCACTTAAAAGAACCGCCTGTTCTTAGGAAAATTAGATTGCATCATCTGCGAGGTTAGCCTTGGTGTTTGTGTTCATCTGGGATTTCATCGCAGGTCAAGAGAAGGTGGCGAGTTAAAGTGATTAGCCAGCAACACGGCCCTCGTGCGTCATGGAGCAGATTAGAGGTGCGGTGATGGGCCAGGTGTGCACACGTGTGTGCAGTTACATCTGCGAGTAGACTTTGATGGGAACACTTTACGAAAATACCGTATCTGTCGTATCTGTGGTAATTTGTCATGGGCATTGGTCTGTTAAGGAATATAGTGTGAGATTGCAGATGAATATGTAAGATTTAAGGTTTTATTTTAGTGCTTTAGCATGGTTATGTCTAAAATAGGCAGTTTTTGCGATGTTCACCAACAGTGTGTCCTAGTCTCCTGCAGATGGAGTGAAACCACACCTGGGTTACCTGACGATGCCGTGATGCTGTAAATCAACCACTGGGACCCTGAAATGTGGTCAAGCGGCTACGGTTGACCCCAGGCTGAGGCTGTCTCTTTAGGCAGACCACCTCCGCTCTGGTGGAGCTGTGCTGGGGACGTGTTGAGCCGCGGAGTGCCATGCAGCATCTGGAGGCAGTTTTTGGAAGGAGAGCTGTAATTACAGCCATCGAGTAAAGGCAGTAGGCCCCAGTGCACAGGCTGCAGACCGTGGCTTAGCAGACCTTTGAAGTCGGTGGGGGGAGGTAAGAGAAGATGACCGTAGAAGCGAGACCGGCTGATGTTTCGTTTTGTGCGGGATTCTTCCAAGGCACAAGCTAAATTAGATAAGGGTTGCGCAAAGCCTCGGCCCCGCCTGCTATCTGCAGCTACGGTCTCTGTGTGCTTTTGAAGTGAAGGCCAAGTGTACACTAGTGCAAAGGCGTTTTTAAATTCAGTTCTGTGGCGCGTTTTCAATGGGAGCAGTACGGTTTCTTATACTTATGCATTGTGCGACCTCTCGGACACGAGACCCGGTTCAACAGCCGCGGCCATATGAACACATGGAGGTGTGGTGTCAACCAGCTTCGGCTTCAGTCTTTGTTGGGTCTCGTCACTTCCTTGATCTTGACTGATCAAAACAAGCTTGGCTCTCTGAATTGCATACAAATGGTGACGGGAGAGAGCTTAGTCCGGCCTCTGACCTGACAGAGGCCCTGGTTCTGCTGACGATGTCGAGGACTGGAACCGCAAATAAAAGCGTAGCTTCTCCACACGCAAACACGACTATTTAGTAGTAATGTTCAAGCGTCCCTCTTCGTCTGCATTAATTTGTTCACATTGAAAATGTACTCCCACAGACGTGTGCGCAGATGGGCAAACCAGAACAGAGGACGGTTTGGTAAACGTGTCCTTGTAACCGGATCTTTGCTGTGGCTGCGGTGTAGCGAACACAGTGAATGCAGCACCTGGCGTGCGTCTCCTCATCTCTGGTGGTGTCATTCAGTCCTGTGCTTTGAAATCTTTTCCCTAGCCGTCACTTCCCTGAGCGAGTGACCTCATAGCTCAGTATTGCAGTAGACGTGAGTAAATTAGAGGCTCAGATATCCGGCCGAACAAAGGTCTCTCTCATTTGTCATATCGCCTCTGATATATTTCACTCAGATAGGCTATTATGTATCGCAGAAAGCCTCATGTTTACTGCCATTATTTTAGTTCAATCTTACAAGCATTTGAGTGGGCTATCTGTGTTTTTAGGGCTTATTTGGTTTGTTTTCAAGACTGTAAAGTAAGTAGAGAGCTACAAGGCTTTGCTCTGGGTTAAACATGTTCATGATTGATGGTGCCCAGGGAGTATCCTGTTAATGATAAAGGCACAGGCGGTTAGTCCTGCAGCACTTAGGCTAGAGACAGCCGCCATTGTTCACCTCTGGCCCAGGGTCAGCTCTTCATGAAAAACTTTTTCGCATAATGTTTAACTTTTGCTCACAGAATCCACATGCTTTCCTTTTAATCAGCATTGTAATTCAAGGACGGAAAACGGTTTGTTGTTTAAAAAAAACAAACAACAGACATTTTGTGACCGTAGGCTACCTGTTTGTTGACATTGTTGCTTAGGTTGAACCCTATTTTATCCCTATAGTGCACAGCCTAATAAGTTGCTAAATGCCATTTTTTTCAATGAAATTTCTTCAGAAGTAGCAGTGAGGCTTAATTACAACAACTAGCTTAGTCTCTGGATGGTTTTACATTATACCATTTTCCCCTCAGCTCCAACAAGAGACATGCTCAACAGAGGGACCCCTGTTCACAGTGGGTATTTGTAGCCTGGGTGTAACTCCACACACTCTGTGAGAACGTAGCCTTCACACCTTTATGGCTCTTTGTGTGGAAAACAGCCTGACTGAAAAAGCTCTCAAAAGCCCTAAAACATCCCCCAGAATTACACAATTCAAAGGTTTTTGAAAGGATTCAAAAGACATTTCGGTTTGTGACATTAAAAGACTTTTGGTTGTCTACACCTCTAGATCCATCCAGCAGTGTTAAATCCCCTCGAAACATTAAGGGTGGAAGGTGTTCATTTTTCAGTATACTGCGCCCTCTAGATATTTCGGATCTGTCCCAGATAGTGTGGTGTCGGTTTATGATGTCCTAGTGAGTTTGGGTTTCACTGGCTCTCTGTGAGCCACTGGAGACTGCAGAATGGTCTAGATAAACCTCCCCTTCAGACAGATGATGGCGCTTCTATACGGAGTGGCATACTGGCGGATTAAGTCTACCGCACACCCTCTTTTCAAATGGCTCAGCTGTGGCCCTGATATTTTTCATACTTCTTTTTGATGTCAGGCCCATTTTTTTTTCCTTATTGGTCACGTGTCTCCACACTGTTGAGTCTCTTGTGTCACGGACAGTTGATAAACAGGTCTGACCACTTTAATCTGAATCTGAAGTTTCCTGATAATCTCACCATAGCAAAGGGCACATGTTCAAGGGAAATGCCTAGTTGCTTGGTAGGTTCACATTTCTTATAAGTGCAGTCATAAAACCTTTTGTTGCGAGGAAGTCCTGAATGTCCTTTGGGTTCTTTCATGCTGACGAGCTCGTGCACCTTTGCTCTCCTCAGAACACACGGGCCAGTGTCGCCGTCTGGTGCCTCTGGGGTGACTCAGGAGGAGTTTCCCCATTTGAAATAGTATTGTATCACACCCTGCATTAGAAACCTGATCAGGCATGCCATAGAGGAGCTTACACACGATTGCGGTGCAGTGCCATCAGTGGAACCTGAAACAACAAGACCAAATGGGCATTTTTTTAGGTATTTTTAGGTATTTCTTACAGGGTCATTTTTGATGTCAACATTGTGGTTTACCAAATCACATTGTGATTAATTGATGACCATACGACCAAAAGCAGACCTACTAAATTCTACAAAGGAACGCTAACGGGAACTGATTAGGGAGTTTCCAGTCACCTGGCCGGCTGCTGTGATGAATGGACATTCTTAAGTTTTGTTTTATGGATTGTGCAGCGACCCTTGCTAATAAATATATTAGTAAGTATAACACATGCAGGTCTACATTCATTCAGTAGTTCATTTAGTTCGTTATTCTTGGTGCTCATGCCTTGAAGGCACTGACATGCCCGCGATCTTTGATTGTTCTACTTTGCAAAAGCGATGAACAACTGGGTTTCACAACAGGAACTTGCTCAAATGCTATGTTTGTCTGCAGTATATGTCATGTTCTTATACTCTGCATGCCCAGGCCAGTAGATGTCAGATCTATGTTTTCCCCTCCTACAATCCCCCTCCATATTTCAGCAAGACTTCTAGATGTTTCGCTGTCTTCCACAGTGGTTTCCCTTCCTCTTTTCTCTCATGCTCGTCACAGTTTCTTCCTCCATATAAACACTGGCTCACTCACTGAACAGCCAAGCACCATGGGAACCAGCTCAGACCGTTCACCGGTCCTCTGTCCCCAGCCGAGCAGGAAGTCGCCCCGGCGGGCGGTGACGAGTGGCCCTTCTCGACTCCAACCTGGCATCGCTTTTGCTGCCAAGGTACCCTGCGGCCAGCGGAGACGGCCGAAGGCTCTCTCGGAGTGTGCTCTAGGAGCCCAGGGGCCGTTTGCGGAGAAACGTAATTACTTGAGGAATGTGCTTGGGAGGAAAGGTGCGGCAGCCGGGGACTTCCTGAGCTAGCGGGAGAGGAAGGCGTGTGAGGAGACGGCCACTCCTGCTGTGTCAAAGGTCACCGTTCACGCCAGGTTCCTTTGACGGGCCCATACAGTATCCTGCTTATCCTCTTGGAAGTGGGAGCAGCTCTTCCCAAAATCCCCTACAAAAGTCTAACCACCCTCCCCCAACCCTGAAAAGACAAAAGTAGGTTATATTCGGACTGTTTTGTCTGCGTCTGGCTTCTCTGTTTTGCTGACACACATACTGAGCCCTGTTTGGGCAGATGGCATCAAGTGCCTTATCACTCCGGTAGTTGTAGTCAGATGGAAGGTTCAACCAACCTGTCTCACTGCATGGTTCAGATCTTATTGCACAGTGTGACTTATGCTTCCATGTCGAAATAAGCACCTAATTCATCACGAGAAGTCCGTCCATCAGCGCGTTAGTTTTGGACCTTCCTCGCCAATCAAGGATACCGTACAGCCTCTTTTCTGACTCTGGCTGGCATCAGGCCGCACCTAATGTGGCCATCCTCTGAGAAATGGGCCTTTGTTGGGTGTAAATAAGGCGGACTGGAGTGGATGGCTGGACCTTGATTGCCATTTCAGGCTCCTCAGGTTGTGCTGGTTCATGGCGTGGGGGAGGTGCAGGACACGGGACGTTGTGTGTGTGGGAGGCGGCAAAGATTTTTCCGTGCCATTACCTCATTAGCTGCGTGGTTATCGTGCCTTTGTCCCGATCGCACGGGCGAAAGATCTCCCGAGAGCCGCTACGAGACGTACAATTAGCTAATAATCGACTCCACTTGCGAGATCGAGATCACGTGTGCCGCAGGAACATTCGGCGACCTGCCGCCTCGTGATCGCGTTACTCTTTGTTGGATTGGACACGCATTTTTGCGCAGCCTCGACGGTTTGGAAATGAATTGGAACGTGTTGGTCGTAGACGGCGACGGCAGGTCTCCGTACAGTTTACACGTCCAGCCTTTCACAGCAGCCCAAGTAATGAGCAGGCTCCACACAGCTGAGCGCTGCACACGTCACAAAGCCCACCAGATCAAAATAATGGTGCCCTCTGTGTCACAAATCAAATTAAGCTCGCACTAATGGTGCAGCCCGCAGTCCTCGTACAGTAGGGCTCTGGTTCCGCCCCCATGATGTCTCTGACATTTTGTTAAATCTGCTTAATGGCTTTATTGGGCTCTTTGCTTGCAGCTCAGACCTCTGCGGTGCATTTAATTGGCTGGCAGAGCTGCTAGACCTTCATTAAGAAAGCCTGCGGTTCAAATGGGCTTTCTTAACCTCCTTTGTTTTGAACACTGTGCTAAAGTGGGTGGTATAATGCATTAAAGCTGAGAGGCTTGTGCACGGGTGCAAAGCTGATCTATTAGCCTAGCCTTTTGCAAGTAGCAGTTCACAGAATTAGCCTTCCCTGTCGGGTACATAAACAGGTATACAACTGTCCTGACAACTCGTGTGAGGCCTGTGAACATGCCATGTAGGGGGTTTTGATCTTTAGATCTACAGATTGCTTCTCTCGCTGTTGGCTCTGCAGTCAATAATGTTCAGAAAATCACTTGCTGTAACACCGTAGTGGTGCACCGGAATATCACCTGACCGTAGCACCTGGCTGTGCCACCTGTGAATTACCCAGTCAGCAGGTGAAGTCGGCCCGAGTTTCAGGTTCTGACAAGGTTGCAGCTTATGACGCGTCAGGGCTTTAAGTTTGAGACACGGGCTTGGAGCACGAGTGTGCCGTTCATTTATTTAAACTGTTTCAGTAACACATTTTGACCATATGAATTTAAAATCCCCAAAGCCACCTGTTCTTGCCGATCCCATCATGCCCTGCGGGACTTTCATTCCCTCACAGGAGGAGGGGATTACGTCGTATCAGAAACAGAACCCCCCCGTGTAGGAGCGGGCCAGCTGTTCTCCTGCCCTCAGCCTGGCGCAGCCTTGCCTTATAAGGGGCTCCTCGCTTCTCCTGCTCCCCGCTCTGGCCCTCCCAGCTGTGTTCTCCTCCTCTCATGCCAATAGCAGCCCTACTTCAGCCCATCGCCTCATGACCATGTAAGACCAGGGTGCGCTCCGGGCCGCAGAAGAGAACGTCGACGGGCCAAGCGTGCTTTGGTTCCGTGTTTCTAATAATTCAGCCCAACGTCTGAACGTCTGAACGTGGCCTGTTTTACAATGCGTCCTACGACGACCAAACCATGTGAGCTTGGAGTTAATTTAGACAATAGTTATGGAATGTGCGGTATTTTAAACACCTGTGGCACGCCGGACGATAGCATGAGGGACGTTTGTCTGTCCTGTGAATCTTGATGGCCATCAGGTGAGAGGTGAGCCGTGTGCCCGTCCGTCACACCGTCACACGTACTGTACGCACCTGAAAGCATTCAGGAGCTTTCACCTGTGTGCGAGTGAAGCAGGTGACCAGAGTGGTTTGGGATGACCTCACCCTCCATCTGTTTGTTATTCATGTTCTCCACGCTGACACTCTCTCTCTCTCTCTATCTCTCTCTCTCTCTCTCTCTCTCTCTCTCTATCTCTGTGCTTCAGAATGTGGAGAAGGAAAAAGAGCTTCGCCCTCACCTCAGCTTGGAGGACACCAGGCAGAAGATCGACCAGTACAACGCCGCCACGCGGGACCACCTCAAAATGACACTGGTGAGGGCATCTCCGCCACCTTCCTGCCTCCCCGGTGACGCCCACTTCCTCAAGACGTCCTTTGTGTGCACCATACGAAGCCCTGTTGTACCTGCCTGCATCGCGTTATCAAGTTTCCTGACCTCCGCTCCACACGCGCACATTCAAGGCCGTATCAAACAGGATTGGGGAGTCTGTTTCTGTGCTTTTGTTAAGCACCCTGCCACGACGTCCTTCCCCTGTCGTGTGTGTTTGTATGTAGAAACTCTGCTAAAGTTCCCCTTCACCCCCATTGCTACCTGACCAGGTGAGCATTGTGGTCACCCATGCCGGTGCTGGTGTGTCTCGGTCTGTCCCAGACCACGACTCTAGGGCCCTGTGGTGGCGTGGCCGTGACTTTTGTCTGGTTTAACCCGTTTCCACGTCGGTGGGTGGCCCTGCTCTCAGGTGGCGGGCCCCGTGCACAACATGAATGGGCCACAGAGGGCCGTTGTGAATGTTCTTCTATGGGCCGCTGTGTGAACGGAGTATAGGGCGACGCTGCAGAAAACGTACAGGAGAAACATTATCGCTCGCATAATCACACGTTCCTCATTTGAAGGCACTCCCTTGCCTCTCTTCCGTATCTAGACATCTCATGCAGACTTTGTTCTCTCTCTCTCTCTCTCTCTCTCTCTCTCTCTCTCTCTCTCTCTCTCTGTGTGTGTGTGTGTGTGTGTGTGTGTGTGTGTGTGTTTTTATTTAAAGCCAGAGGCGGTCATAAGTTTCCACTTGTCTCAGTAACAGTAGGGATTCTTATTGCATTTCAAATCACTAGCACAAGTGTTATAAGTGTCTGTGTGTGGCTGTGTGTGTGTGTGTGTGTGGCTGGGTGTGTTGATACTACTAGTTTAGTTAGGTCTCTTGTTTTGGCCCTTTAAGCTCCAGGCCCGTGTTACAGTGCCATGCTTATGTTTCAGTGTGGTCGTGACTGCTCCATTGTATTTCGGCTCTTGGTTGCTGACATATAACTGTGAGGGCCCTCGGCGTCTCCCCTTTGACCTACTTTACACTCGCCACTGACATTTGGGTCAGCGGGCTTAGAGAGATCTCATCGCCTCCAGTCTGAGGTCCATCTGGACCCAAAAACCCTGTTCTGTTGTTTTGTTCATCCCGTCATCCTGAGTTTGCAGACAGCTCTGGGGAGTGTATATTATAGTTTTTCTGTTCAGACACGCACAAACCTCAGCGCCAGGCTCGGTAGTTTGTCCTTGATGACACAACAGCGGGAGTCTTTGTAGCTTGAGAAAAGACTGCGGTTTGCATGACGGCGTTGACGGGAACTGCTATGGTATAATGGAGACGTTAAACATGAACCTGACCCCCCCCCCCCGGTTTTCTCTCTGGTGTATCAGAACTCAGATGGCCTGTACACGGGCTTCATCAAGGTGCAGCTGGAGCTACGGCGACCCATCACCGTGACGGGAGGAGGAGGAGGAGGAGGAGGGATGAAGGGCCAGGAGGCGTTTTATTTGCCCCGAGGCTGCGTCAACACTCTACACATCAGCAGCGCCAACACGGTGCGACAGGTTATCGAGGCCCTGCTGCGCAAGTTCACCGTGGCGGACAACCCGGCCAAGTTCGCCCTCTACAAACGCTTCCGCCGAGAGGACCATGGTGAGGCGTGTGTGTGTCCGTGTGTCCGTGTGTCCGTGTCCAGTACATCAGCTATGCCACAGCAAGATCGCTCCAGCGAATAAACGTGTGCATTTGTGTATTCGCTGCTGTGTTGGCTGCTTATGGTTCTGGATAGTTCTGCTGCTCCAGCTGTACATCATTTCTACCTACCGAGCCAAGAATATCCTGTGACAACATAAACTCACTCGCGCACACACACACACACACACACACCCACCCAATCCCAGTTGGTATCCATGCCAGCCTGTTGACAGCTGGTGCATTCAGCCTCTTTACCACCACAGAGGGCCTGGCCTGGTTTTACACACGTGCTCACAGCCTAGTTATAAAAGTAGCAATGGCCCCGTGCTGCAGGGGCCCCTGGGCCCCTCCTGCCTCTACAGGAGGTTTGGGAGAGGCGCAGTGCTGCTTTGGTGTGAAGTCATTGGTTGAATGTTCGGTGTGGTTAATGAGTGGTGAAGGCTGCTGTTGGACCAGAACCAGGACCAGGACCAGGTCCTAGCACACCACCATCCCTGGCTTACTGAATCCACTGTGCCGGTGCTTTGTTAAGCAGGCTTGTTTGAAGGCAGCAGACTGTATTGGCAGGAGTTAAAGCTGGAGGTTGTGCTTTTCCTTTGGAGACGCCCCCCCCCCCCATGATCATTGTTTGAACAAGTTTCCTATCAGGGTTTCGTAACTGTGTTTTGTTTTCTTTGTCAGGCATGTGTCACCTGTGTAACCGGTACTATCAGCATTACTATGTGAATATCTTGGGAGTAATTCCTCTTCAAATAAACTGTGTGTGTGTGTGTGTGTGTGTGTCCTGTAGTGTATATCTGTAAACTCTCTGAAGGAGAGCACCCTCTGTTCCTGCGTCTGCTGGCGGGTCCCAACCTCGACATGTTGAGCTTCGTGCTGAGAGAGCAGCAGACCGGCGAGGTCATGGTGAGTCACCGCCCTCGTTCCCCCGCTCGGCTGCAGACCCCGCCCACCACGCCCCGCCCTGACCCGCCCTCTCCCCTCTTCTCCCTCTCCAGTGGGACGCCTTCTCCATCCCTGAGCTCCACAACTTCCTGCGTATCCTGGACAAGGAGGAGCAGGACCAGGTGCGGGTGATCACCGCACGCTACAACACGTACCGGCGAAGGCTGGAGGAGACCATCGGGGCGGCCCGCGGCCACGACTAACGGGGGAGGGGTTTGGCGGGGGGGGGAGGGGCGGATCGCAGGGCTCAGCCCCACTGGACACTGTGCCACCGTGAACTCTAGATCGAGGTGGCAAAACTCTAAACACGCCGATGCTCAGAGAGCACTTGGGTCGCTGCACACTTTCCCAGAATGCACCCCTAGTGCCAAATTCCCTCTCGCCTTCTTTTCCGTGTATGTTTTGTTTTTCTGTGTCTTTTTGGTTCTTTCTGTATTGTTACCTTCAAACTTGTGAATGATGCAAGCCTGATGTTTTATTTAATTGGTAGATACTATGGTTTGTACATATTTTTGTTCCTTGTTTTTAATTTATGTGGGTGAGTGTGCTCTTTTTTTAATCGAGAGTCTTATTATTATTATTATTTTTTGTATTTTTATTTTTTTGAGAGGCGTAGCAACAGCCCAGTACGGAGGCCCACTGACTTGTGCTCACAGTCACTGCTCCACTGTTTACCGAGGGGTAAACAAAGTTGGCCTTTGATGTGCAGTTCACAGCACCATCAGCAGATAGATGTGCTAGGATTAGGCTTTCGCTGTTGGTACAAGTCCAAGTTGACTCTAGGTTGGGACCTAAGAAGCTTGTTTTAGATTGAGGCTTTAGGGGCAGATTTTGACCAGGAACACAGAAGTTGCATTATCGGTGTTGAGTGATACACCAAACCAAAATGGCTCGGCAGTCTGACTGAGTGTTTGTTAGCAATGGAGGAGTGTGATGTTGAGGGGGAATAGATTATATGTGGAAATGCAAGTCCAGATTAAGGCAGGAAGTCAAGAAGGAAGATGGGGAATGTATGGGAATGGGCCCGCGTTGGGCAATGTTGGATTGTGGGAAAGTTTGTTCAGAAGAAAGCTAAGACTGAGCCACCTGTAAAGACTGAAGAGACTTCTGAATCGAGAGGGAGAGGGGGAAAGAGAGGGGGAAAGAGAGGGGGAGAGAGGGAGAGGGGGAAAGAGAGGGGGAGAGAGGGGGAGAGGGAGAGGGGGAGAGAGAGAGGGAGAGGGGGAGAGAGAGGGGGAGAGAGAGAGGGAGAGGGGGAGAGACAGTGAAGTAGGGCACGTTGTCACTGGAGAAGAATGCAGGAAGTCAACGGGTCAGTACCAACGAAGCGGGGCTGCATTTAGAGGAACTGAAGTGCGGCTGGTGTGAGGAACAAACCCAGTTGTAGCAGGACCGGTTTGTTCGGGCTGACCCTGGCTAGCTGCACAGCGCCACCTGTCCGTCGGCCACTTTGTCCCAGACGGAGGTCAGCTTCTGGAGATGGCAATCGCCGTCTCTTGACAACCCTCGACGGAGATGATCGCCAAGCACAAAGCCTGTGCTGTTAATGGGGGGTGGATGTCAAGCTGACGTAGCTCTGAACGGGCCGGCCCCGCTGCTGGAGGGCGATCCGAGGGCCCCCACCCCCCGTCTGGGGCTAGGCTGGGGACCTGGGGTTGGCTTGCTAGGGAGTGTACATTTCATTGGCAGCTGTTGGAGAGCTGTCTGCTTGATGGTGTAAATCTGTTTGTCCTCGATATGATGTGCTTTGCCCCATATACTACCGCTGAGTGCGTAGTTCACTGACTGACATTTCCAGTTCAGTTAAAGGCAGAGCTGGATTTCAGTCTGAACAGATTTGATTATAGTTCTCCCCCAGATGCTGGTAAATATACAGTAGTTTACTCTATGCAGAATTGAACAGAAATGTGTCTTTAAGAGCAGACAATCTGTCAGTGGGCTATGCTACGGTCAAGGTTAACAATTACACCATGTTAAAGTATGTTAAATGATACTTGTGTATCAGTGGTTGATTTTTTTTATGTATATGCATATTTTATTTTAATATGTTCCTGCTAGTTCTGCATGATGGTTTATTTTTGATGGGTATATTGGAACATAACATGTTGCAATATCCATTGAAGCATACGTGTGGTGATGTGGAGACATCTTGTGGTCACCTGCTGTAATAGCGTCTTTGCCGTCCTATAACTCGTTTGTGTCAAGTTTGTTCTTAATGACGCACTAAAAGGTCTGATTTCTTTTAAAATATACTTTTATGCGTTTCCTATATAACCAAAGATATAATGTAAGGAAGATGCAATTTAATTTAAATGTGCCTGGTGCAATCAGTTTATGCAATACACGATGTAGCTTCTCAAGAAAAAAACACCACCATGGCAACATATACTTCTAAACACTGGGCTGAATATAATTTTAGAATTGAATGCTTAATCGCTACAGCAATTTAGCATCAAGAAGCTAATCTTCATGGTCCCACGGTTGTGTTCCTCCAGTATTAGTAGGTTAAAACTGATGGTTACACGGGGCAGTAGTATATTTTTCGAGAAGAATTACAAAGCATATCGGGCACTTTACATTGTAATTCAGGGAATGTCTTTTATTATCTCATTTTGGATGTGGTGGGGTTTTTTTGTTTTCTTTCTTCCATTGTTCAACTATACATCCTTTCTTCTGTGGAAGTTGTTTCTAAACTTGATTTTCCAAGAGCAAGCAAGCTTCCACAGCCCATTAGTAGAGCAAGACTGTGAACATTCTAGCTACGTTCTATTTTAATACTCTGATTTCTACTCTATATGAAAGGCTGTGGGTATGTGTGAGTACTACTAAAGGAAACCTGTATATGAATGCATGCATTATATTAATCCATGCACATTCTTTTTGGCTGTGAAGAACGTCACTGGCCAGTGTTGTTAACATGGGTGTTTGACAGCACATGATTATATTGAAAGATGTTCCAAATCTACTTAATCTTCATTTGCCAAACACGGTTCACTCGCATAGAAATCGCTATAGAGTTTTGTTCCTGTATTTGCGTTGCTAGTTTTTGGGAACCTGAAAGATTGTGGGCGTACATTTTGACGTGCGTTTATGATTTGCTTTAATGAAGACCACAGAGCAAGTTGGTTTGGGGGTGTTTCCATTGTGAAACAGAAGTCCGATCACACCTTTTGAACAGCTGACCTACAGACTACAGCGGATCTGGAGAGGGTTCTGATTCTCTCCTTGCTGTTATGAAGGCCAGTCTCACTGCAGAGATGATTTAGGATGTGGTCGGCTACTGTTGATGTAAATTTCTCAGTGCTACAGAGTTGACTTGCAGGATGTTGTAAAGATTGTGTTTGTGATGTTTCTGCAGGTCTGTTTTTGTAGGTAGCTGTTTAAGCATAAACTGTTACCGATTGAGGCCTTTCTGATTAAAGACTTTGTTTCACTGAATAAAGTTTAAATTGTTTCTCTAATTGCGTTTTAAGTGTAATTCTTTTGACTGTGAATAGATTCTTATATATAAGTAGTATAAACTATTATGTATGACTAATATGTGGAACATGCTTGCACGCATGTTTGCTAATTGACTGGCTAATGAACAAATGGTATCAATTTCAGATAAGGGAAGGCTAATTGGTTATGATGAATTATTTATTGCACAATGCTGCCACCTTCTGGTAAATAACTAGAGCACAGTTACCCGTACGTAGCCTGGTTTTGCAGTTACTCGTGTTACCATAAAATGCAATAAAAACAATTTTTTGCAAGTTATTTATCAATGTCAAATATTAATAATTAACCAAAAACATTTCTCGACTCATGAGTAGAATAAAGAATACATATTTCTGCCCTTTTCAGATATTGATATTTAAATAATAGATATTCTGAGCTGCTTTTGAACTGAATACCAGCCTTTTTCTCTGTAGCATCTATAGTAAAAAAAATATATATTACACAGCTTTGAGGAAGTTATTTAGTAATAATATTTATACATTTATTTTTGTGAATAATGTGAAGATTTACTTATGTGGAATCTGTCAGGCACTCTTAGAGCAACTTCCAAATATATAATTATGATAGTTTACATGTACTCCCTTGGAAATATTGGCAAAACCTTGTGTAACTTCCGACTTTAGTGCATGTCAGATCACTCCACTGGGCTTTTGGGATGACTTGCTGCTGCTAATGCTTCCTAAGGGATCCAGGATCAGGGCCCAGTCGAGAGGTCCATGATGCCCTGTGTGTGACCCCTATGGCCATCGCCAGCTAGTTCATAAGCTATGACTTCCTGCAGGGGGAGCCCTCTAGCCTGGTTAGTATCCACTTGCCCTTGGTCCAATTGTCCGCCCTGGAGCAGTGGAGTTTATGGAGATGGAGATATTGTGTAGGTGGACCTGAGACGGAAACGGGATGCTCTAGGACCCAGGGGTGCAAGGTACTGGCCAAAGGGGAGAGTCTGTCCTGGAGATGAGGGCTGTGGGTATTTTAACAATGTACCTTGTGAGAAACTTCAATATTTGTTCCCTGTGTTGACTTGGTGAAAGCGATTTGGGATTCATTAGGATTCCTTGCTAGCTGCTTTTAACATTCTTGTCTCTATGCTGACTGGAAAATTTTTATTTATGCACATTTTAACAAAGGGGAAGCCCTGGCAAGTGTTAGGGTCAAAGAAGCACCGCTCGAACCAGTAATTTAGGATATATAAGGTACATGCCTTCACAAGCACTTTTATTTAATGTTTAACTCATTAACTAATTACTTCAGATTAGAATTATACTTCAGACCTTTCGTACATTTGAAGATTCACAAGACATAAAAAAAATGTATAATTCATGTTCAGCAGTGAGCCCTTTACAATGTAGTGCATTATGCACACATTGAAAATAACTTTAAAGTGAAAATTTAAAGAGATGTCACTAATAGCCTTTAGAGTTCACAATAGCCTTTATTGAGTCAACAAAATCTAGAAATGTGTATATCAATTACAGAAAAAAACAAGATCACACACACACAAAATACAATTATGTGCAAAACTAAAACATTCATTACAGAAAGTGCCTCAGTGGAAAGACGCATGGACATAATTACATGGACTCCTGTGAGAAGTCTGTTGTTGTGTTTTACTGTCTGTAAGTATTTAACATAAACAGGCCCTACTGCACACAACCAAAGGCAATGGAAACATTTTTATTAATGTCCATTACTTATGGTTTAAACCAACATAGGATAGTACAGCGCTATTGCTAACAGGTTGAACACAATGGATTTTCCAAAGCTTAGCAGTCCAAAGTGGAAAAGATTTATCCTCATTTTGTGAGGCTGTTGTTTGCATCTTATTTTCAGCTAATTTAATAAGCAAAGCAACATATCCTCACTTTCCGTACAATATACGCATAGTAAAATAGACAATTTAGTAATAAAAATTCACATCACTGCACATTGGGTGCAAACATGAAGCAGCAAACACACACTTTATTTTCCGGCCTAAGAATTTTTACTCAGATGGACAGTGTTGCTCATCAGTGTTAAATTGTAGTGATCCCACACCCCACCACTGTATGTAATGTTTACAGTGAATCTGTCAACATAGACTCCACCTGTGAAGAGGTGTGGTATCAGTAAGTGGGGCCTGGTTTTAATCTCTTGAGCTCCATTTGAAGAGGGCACGCTGCTTCATAGTTAGAAGGAGGCTTCAGGCCTTTACTCAGACTAGTGACGTTAAACATGTTCTCAAGACCTTTGTGTAGCAGTGTCGTTTCCCTTGCCTGCTCCGTTTTCTTAAGATAATCTACGATGAAAAATGAGAGGGTCTCGGGAACGTGATCGCCATCTATAGTCGTCTATAGTCAAAGGTGATTGAGAAATCACAATGCAGCATCATTCAGTCGTGGCATTCCTGTGGGAATGTGGATCCAGAGTGCAGGTGGCCGTGTCCCACCGTCCCCGTCGGTGAGCCCGCAATGATCTCACCCGTTGGGGGAAGCATGTGGAAATACAGGCAAGGCCTTGGGGAGGTGTGGCACTGGGAGTTGGGTTGAACAGGTTATGAAGGTGGGGGGGGGGGTCTTCAGGGTCTCCACTCCCCCTCTCACCTTCACTTGAGGATCAGTCTCCGTCTGCCCACGTGCGGGCCGAGGTTGTCAAACATCAGACGAGGCTGGAATCTGAACCTGATAGAATGGAGACCAGCAGAAAGAAGCAAGCAGGTCAATCCGCTCCCATGTACGTTATACGCACGTGTGGGTTTGGTTTGTCTCGAAGTGCAGAGGATCTTTGGAAATGGTCAGCGAGAGCTCATGAGACAGCAGCGGTTCTCAGGCTTAAGAACCCCAAACGGACCACACTTTGTTCTGTTCCAGTTCCTTATACACCTGATACAGGTAAGGTGTAGGAAGCTGGAACAGAAGTTACAGATGTACTGGGATCAGAGTTCACAGAGACTCTGAGGCCAAGCGGTGCCTACCGTGAGTCGTAGACCCCTGGAGTTCGACATGACTGTCCTGAGCACGACTGCAGCATCATCAGACGGTGGTTCATCTTCTCCAGGACCTCCTGGTCAATGGTCTTGGCGATATTAGTCAGCTGGAAGGGGTCTGCGGTCAGGTTGTAGACCTCAACAAACACCTGCAGGTAGAAGAGTAGGGGGGTGTGGGGAGGTGCCTGGTGTAAAAGGCTTTTTGTCTCAAGATGGAGCCTTGATTGTCAATGTGCTGATTTTGCTTTACCTCATTGTCATCAAATTCACAGTACTGCAAGTTGGCTGTCTGGGACAGCGTGCGGACACAGGCGTAGGTGTTGTTGTATGAATCCTCACACACACAATCAGGAAAACACTCCTAGGGAGAAAGAGCGAGACACAAATAATGACAGCGAGGATATTAATGACTGCATAAAATAAAACGCATTATCCCTTGGAGAAATATTTTGTGTGGAGACCCATTGCTCCAGAACACTGTGACACAATAAATACAAGACAATTACAAATACAACACACTCAACTCCACATTTACCCGTAATTTTAAGCTTGGATAAAGGAACAAACGTACATTTGGTCCACAAAATGGTGGGGTCAGTGTAGAGTATGTGAAGTGTCACTTATAGCTCCCGCTGTCGATTTGTTCAATTTGTTTGAAAATACACACATTTGCAGATACACATAAGGCACACATGCTTGCTTGTGTGCACACACACAAAGTACCCTACCGAGACACCTGGACCCAGGACGGGGCAGTTTGGGTCAGAGACATTATGTCCTTCTCCCTCATATTCCACCAGGACATCCGTCCTCCATGTGCTGCTATTGCCCTTCCCTGTCTGAGAGACACATGCAGACAGCTGGAGATGGTTTCAGATGGGAGGGGGGGTGTGTGTATAAGCAACACAAAGCCAGCATACCAGATATTTACGGATACTGCCCCCCCCCCCCCCCCCAACTACGCACCATAATTGGAAGAAAAGACATCCCATCCATCTGGGTCTTATTGGCGTCGTACCCTGCCATGTCCAAGACAGTTGGGCCCAAATCTATATTAGCCACGGGTAACTGGGGGGGTAAAGTTCAAGAAGGCAATTAAGTGATGGCAGAAAACCCTGTGATGGGTATAGTGGTGGCTGGGATACTTCAACACCTGACTACCTTACCAGACTGGTCTGGTTGGGCTTGATGTTGGGGCCTCTTACTAGCAGAGGAACCCTGATATCAAACTCATAAAGCTGCCTCTTGTCCAGGGGGAGAGAGAATTGGCCTGAGAGGGAAAGAGCCACATTACAGACAGAGAGGACAGCTATGAGTGTGTCGGCTCCAGAGAGTCCGGATTCTTGCTCACGATGTACCAGTGTGGTAGCCGTTGTCCGACGTGAAAATGACATAGGTGTTCTCCAGCTCGCCCCGAACCTCTAGTTTCTTCACTATTTTCTCCACCAGGTCATCCACGGACAGGAGAGTGCGCCACCTGTTGGAAGACCAAACCTCAGAAACCCTTCAAGTCCACGCAACGTCTCAAGAGAATATACAGCCCGACATTCATACCTTTTTCTGAAAGCATCGTCAAGGAGTTCCACAGACGAGTTAGCCATTGGAGTTTTGGCTTGTCGGATTAGCCAGTGTTTGTCCTAATAGGGAAAACGGATTTATTTAAGACACTTGGAAGAAGAAGAAAACTCTCCATCCAGTGCATCTGAAACACAAGGTACCTTGCCGTGGATGTTAAAATTGGGATCTCTTGGGGCTTTGACATTGGAAAACTGGCCCTCATACTGTGGGGCAGCCGTCCAGGGAGAGTGAGGGGCAGGTGTGGACACCATCATGAAGAACGGCCTGTAGTTTGACTTGTACTGGAGGAACTCTATTGAGATGTTGGCCTAGGAGAGCATAAAGTCAAGTAGGGATTTTGAACAACTGCATTTCACCTTATTTTCCCCAGCCACACCTCTGCCTTAATTGAGGAGTCTTATGTGGTCTAGGGTCGGGATCATTGAAAGCCAGTACTCACCAGGACGTCAGTCAGATAGTCCTCACTATAGTTTTGCCCATGTCTCTGTGCTTTGCCATTTACAGACAATGTGTAGTTGTAGTACTTTGAGTTTTTCTCCTGTGGAAGGCAGTAAGGGAGACAGAACTGGTATGACACACAGCCTACAGTTGCCTACAGCCTACAGCCTACAAAGGCAACAAGTTGATATCCACTGAGAAGCACCTAAGATACCAAGTCTGCAGGCTGCACAACTCCATGTATTGGAATGGCAATCAAGATCTTATGCCTTATCTTTTCCCTCCAGTTCACTGGAAATTTAGGGCTTAAGCCAAATTTATTTATACAAGTCTCTAAATAAACATGAGCTTTAATAAATGTGCTTTTCAACTGTCTTTGCTGCCTGTGATTAGATTTTCTCAGGGCAGAGGTCAAAGACTGTGGAGTCTGTCAAGTTGTGCAGTCTGTACTTAATCACCAGCCTCTCCCATGCCTGTCAAAGCCAGAGCTACTGCCTTTAACAGCATAAATAAACAAAACCTAATCAAAACAGACATGGAATATTAGAAATACAGCACATTTGAACAAGGTTTGCAAAGAAACAGATTAATGAATTACATTAATGATTAATGAATTTTAAAAATATGCTGGAGCATATAGCAAAAATTGACGATGCCAACAATTTTGGGATCAGCGTGCTGATGACCACTTATTAAAATGTGGGAGGTGATGGAGGCGTTATCCTTACCAGGGCAAACCAATAGTCCCAGCCTGGGGGCACATGATCCACCCCTCCGGCCTCTTTGTTACCATACTAGAGCAGAGACAGGGGGGTCCAGAGTCAGATGGAGCTCAGATCAGCTTAGTCATGGGTGAAGCAGTGCGTTAATCCTATATAATTACATTACAAATATCCTACAGAGGTCACTGTATGGATAATTGATAATTGTACACCAAAATGTATTATGCCTGGAAGCACATATTAATATTACATATTTAATTACTTCATTTACATGCATAATATATTTGCATAATCGTTTATTGTAACTGAGCCAATAACACATTGTGGCGTCTCTAAGCGCCCACTGCTGCGTGACATGGGGGGGGGAAACACAGCGATCATCTGTAACCATCTGGAAAAACCTGGTCTGTGTTGGCACTACAGGCGTAATATAGTTCAAAACGCAACGTTAAAAATGCCCTTACCTCATTCAAATACTTCCCGGCAAAAAAGGTCTGGTAGTACCCATACTTCTGTAGGAGCGCGGGGAAGGAGGCAGGCTCCTGCGTCTTCTGCCAAGCCGGGCTGCTGCAATTGCCCTCCAGCGTGTTGTTGATCACATGGTGGTTGTGGGGGTATTTGCCTGTGAGAATACTGGCCCTGCTGGGGCAGCACAGTGGACTGGCCACAAACTGGGGGACGAAGAAGAGGACGAAGAAGAGGTTTGTTGGAGTAGAAATGAGAATTATTCAGAGATGAAATACTAGCTGAGCTGCATGACCAGGGAACAGACTATCAAGTTACATAGACAACAAGAAACAAGCTGAAATTAATTCTGTAGTTTGGAGAAGTTTTTCTTGTTTCTTCTACGTACCGTGTTCAGAAACGTTATTCCAGCATCACCAATGAGTTTTCTAGTTTTGTTTAAAGGAATCTGTGGGATAATAATGGAAACTCCGTTAATAACTGCCCATCACCCACGAGGAGGTGAATCACTCTCTCTCTCACACACACACACACACACACACACACACACACACACACACACACACACACACACACACACACACATCACCATCCCTCCACTCGACACGTCCAGATCATCCGTCAATATTAAAATAATGTTCGCTCTGTTGTACATTTTGCCCATAACGGACAGGTTACTCAAAGTGACGCAGATAAGACCAAAATAAAACATAGTCCGGGGACGTAAACGAAACGAGCTCATGTTTGTCGACACGTTTAAAAGCACGCAGAGGGACTTTTGGGGCTGAAGAAAGCGAGAAGTTTTATTAATAAGATGCTTCTCCGCAGAAGCCACTAAACACTCTCGCCGAGCACTTCCTGTTTCCGTCACGTGATGCGCGACAGCGGAAGTCCCGGTCAGCTGACGGCCTCTGCCTCTGCGCGTGCTTGTAGTTCTTTTATAGCCTAGGTGTTTAGTCCACTTCTATTTATTCGTTTCTTATAAAACATATAGCTAATTAAATTAACGTAGCTAATCAAAGTACAACAAATCCCGTTTATTAGTATTCTGTGATTGGGCTGTATTTTGAAACTTCAACTGCACAACCGCACAGTTTTTATGTCTAATAATTTATTTACAATTTATTATAATATGTAAACTGGATTAAAATACATTTCCGATAACAAGGAGGGCGCATAGAGGCCTATGGCGTGGATTTCACCTGTGCGAATCATTACCCAACACCTGTTGCAGTGGGACTCCTACAGAAGTTCAGAAGTGGGCTGTACTATTCAGGTCTGCTGGGGCGCGCGCAGCAGCGCGTGCAGGAAGGACAGGAGATCCTGGGAAGGCGCAGCTCAACCCAGTTTAACAAACGGAATGCACCCGGAACTTAAGTTCCTTGTTTCTTTAAAAAAAGTATTGCCGTTGCGTACACGCTCGCAAATAATGCACGAGTGGCAAAGAAAAACGCGTCAAATAGCTTTCTAGACGTTTGGCAAAAATGTCTAGTGTGGAAGTTAGTGATTTGGACCTGAAAGAAGTTGACATATGCGATGGTGACATCTGTTCTGAGGAGGAGAGCGGAGTTTTCGTGAACTCGGGTGCGTCTTTTATTGAGGGTTTCTCGGCGTTCCACAAGTGGGTTTCTAACAACCACAATGGAATTAGTGCCACTGTAGCAGACGTGGGCCTACAGTGCATGAACGGGGCATCGACATTAGAAGATGTACCCAAGATCTCCCAGAACTCCGCAGACGCTGGTGGCGTGGAGGTAGAGTCGCGTGCACGCGGCGACTGGTCCGACGCGGACGACACGAGAGCTGCGTCTCGCGCGTCGATCGTGGACCGACTGCTGGTGGAACTTTATGATACGTACACGAGTACCAACCGCGTGAGCGCGGACAGCTTGGATAGTTCCACCGAGGCGTCAAGCTCGGACGCGTTTCTCGGGAGAAGCAACACTGGATCCAATTTCCTGCAGGAGCTCCAGGAGAAACACACCAGGAGACATCAGATGAAGTATCTCGCGCAAAAAGGTCAGCGCTCTTTCAACGTTTTCTCAGAGATGAAATCATATATAATGCACAATAAAGCACACATGTACACCTTCGTTATGTACTTTCCCCTCCAAAAGGTGTTTAAAAGGTAGATAGCGATGGATAACTTGATTACTATGGCTCACTACTTTTACAAATGGATATACTGAAAAATAACTTTTACTATAGCGACTGGTTTCTACACAATTGACATAGATACATTTTTAATTCTACCATTCACAGCTGTTGTGTTTCAAAGTTGACAGAGGCCTGTAACCTTGCTACATGAATCTCAGGCCCAAAGCTGGTACTTCAGATATATGGTTTGCAGGATTGGATTATGAACAGACTTTGCGTGATATTTCTCTCCAGATCCTGAGGAACTGAAGTGGATCATTCAGGAAGTGAAGTACCGGATTGGGAGTCAGTCTGCTAAACTGGTACGGCAGGTGAAGAGGAAGGACAGACTCCATCACAAACAGCAAAAGAAATGTGACATAGTCACTGCCTGCCTGCAAGCCGTCTCCCAAAAACGAAGTAATCCTTCATCTTTTTTCCTTATTTCATCCATGTCCTGTGCTCAAGATACGACTGGGTTGCATAATTTTATGCTGCGCATGCGAAAAAATGTGTGAAAATCAATTTGAATATTTTAAGCTGCTGACTTTTCTATGTGGGATGATGTTTTATGCATGCTTTAACCATTGGTCTTTGTGGTTTCCTTTTAAAGAAGCACATGGTAGTGTAGGTAGAGTTTTAGGCACTTATCAAGTGAATCTCCTGTAGGCGGGATGTACCTGAACCGCTTTGTACTACTCTGGTGACATTTTGTCAGCTGACTGCCAGTGTGTGTTTTGTTTGCGTTTGACTTTAAAACTAAATAACTGTCAGATCTGATTATATGTAAATGAGGATTTTGCCTGCACAAATAGGCAGGACACGACTCTTTACTCTTAGGATTTCTGAATGGGCGAAAGAGACGTACAGTCAGAGGCGGTCTTTGCATAGAGGCGTGGCTAGGCAACTGCCTTGGGCCCCTCCCACTGCAGCCCACTGTAGGGGCCCCCTGACTAGCTAACTTATTTCTCACATATTAATGTTGATGGGCCCCCTAGCTAATTTCGCCTTGAGCCCCCAAATTGCTAAGTCCGCCACTGCATACAGTAAGCTGCCTCGGACTTGAAATACTTACTGCTACATGTTACCAATTTTGATTATTCGAAAGCTTGAAAGTCTTGTTTGGATTGGCAAAGCATGTTTATCAACCAGTGAACCCAAACTGCTGTCCATTTGATCTGCACTTATTGAGAATAGTATAAATTTAGGAACCAAGACACATATAAAGTTTTCAGGAATCAATGGAAAATGGCCTAAAAGAATGCATGTTACCACAAAACCTAGCAATAGACTTAGTAGACTGTCATCCAGGACAGTAGGTGTCAGTATAATGGTGGTTCTATATTTTATTCTTCCTTAAGATGAATTGTTGTAAAAATAGCTTATTAATGTAGGAATACACTGACAAGGCTTTCCAAATACTTAAGTAATTTTTCATATTATGCCATAACATTCTGAGTTCAGGTAGACAGCAGCAGCCAATACTAAATCTGCCCATTTAATTGCTTTCTTTTCTATTTTATCCACATGCAGCACGTCAGCCAGTAATAAGCAGGTACAGTATGTTGAATGGTCTGAAAACAAACGTGTCGAGCCCTGCATGACGTCGTCCTGTTTGTACTCTCCTCACTGAATGAACCGATGCCAACATCATTGACTGGGCTGAGTGATGTGCTGCTTTATATTGTGCAATAATCATTTGCAACGGTTGAATATAAATTCAGTGACCGTGTAGTTTAGTGGTTTCATGCTGTGAAACGTGATGTACCCAGATTACTATTATCCTCCCAATTATTACATGAAACGCAGAGAAAATACAATGAAGTATTATTAAAATTCTTTAAATCCATTGTGTCTGTGTCTTCTGTAAGACACAGACATTCTTCCTGTAGGTGATAGTCAGGATTTGATAGTTGTGCTATCTTGAAGTGCGTTCTCTGGCAAATAGTGGTGGTGATGGAAGTATAATTCTGCTCTGTGTAGTCCTTGTGTATCTCAGAGTGGGACACTAACTTGAATACTTAATTACAGATAAAATGCAAAATACATCCATCATGCTTCTTTTTTTTTTTTTTAGAGTTATGCCTTTTTAGGCATGATGGAGAATGATTGCTTAAACAAGCTTCTCTTATAACAACCGTGATTTACAAACTGAGTTTGTATGACTTAGGCTAATCTTTATTTTCTAATCAATATTGATCTTCCTTTGGCAGTGAAATTCTTCATAACTTTGGACCCCCTTATGGCCCCTTAAACGTTTAATCAGAGCCGCGTTAACCTTAGTTACATTTGCCAGAGTTACTCATCAGATGCCCGCGGTCTTTGCGTGTGTGTTCGGTCGTGGGTTGGTTCTGCAGCGTTGCATCTGCGGGTCCTTCTGCCCCGCCCCCTCCCGCGTGCATGTGACGCCGCGTATGTGGGCGTGCACCGCCGTGAACTGCGCGCTGCGGATGCACCTTATTCTCGCGTCGCGCACGCTCATTTAGAAAGCGGAAGCCGCATTTTACTTAGATATTTGGAATACATTTATGATGCTCCAGAATCTGAAAGGTTGGAGAGTATCTCGTAATTGAAGGAGGATTAACTGCGCGCTGAATACAAGAGCAAACGATGCAGCAGACCGATATTATCACCGGAGACATTATCGTTAGATGTATTGATTAGATCGCCATTTTTACTTGCGTAGAGGGCATTTAGATAAAAAATAGCTTATCATAGCAATATATATGAATCTATAAATATATAACCATTTAAAACGATTTAAATGCGCAAGAGAAATCAAAAGAGAGGCGGGAGAAAGGAGCGTGGGAGCGCTTTTAAGGTGGATACCGAACCTACTTCACTTCTGCGGGTATTGATTGATTCCTCTCTAAATGAAGGACAGGTTTGTCTCCTCTAAACGGTCCAAGGTTTGTTTAAAACGACAGAGTGCTGGAGGAGTCGGTAACATCATCAGTAATGTCCTCAAGAAGCGCAATGGTATCTCCCGGAGAGCCCCTCTGCTGTTGTGCACACTGGAACCAGGTGACCTTTATTCTGGATAAGTCTGTCCACTATTGAATCAATGTCCTCGTACTTTTCAATTACATTGTCAGTTACATTTGTCTGGTTGACGTCGATATTAACATTTTAGAAATAATTTACTATGCTTAAGATGCCATGTGGAATATTCCCAGGATGTTGTCTTTTCTGCCGTAACACGGGGACTTTTAAAAGGTCCACTATATCATTTCACATTGTCATTTTATGGTTAATACGCACACATAATCTTTATCTATGTATGTTTGTTTTGAAGTTTAAATGTCTATCGCTAAGACTTTCTAAGGGTGGACAGTAGGCTGTACCAGAGACGATAATCGTGCCGGTTAATCCCTCGCAATGGGTTTGAGAAGAGGAGTAGTGTAAATACAGAAATGGCTGTTGTACTCTGGTGGGTTACCCATAGACTGTAACTGAAGGCCATTGCGTAAGCGCAGGCGGTTTGTCTTCGTAGTCCGAGGGTATTTGGGACAAAGAAGTTACAACGCATTTAGATGTAGCTTTTTGGTCTTTCTATTTCCAGTGACTGTTAGCCTGCCGTTTTGTGAGGGGTACAATAACTGGTTTAGGCTTATTAAAATAACTGGCATATGTATAGTAAATTTATTTATTTTCACTACAGTGTATTAAAGTTTCTTAATTTCTGCCAGTTTGATACATCATCAGTATTTAACATTCAAAATATGCCACTCGTTTCTGAATGAAAAGCGGAAGTAGATAATCAGCACCACAGCGGTCCGGACAGCGACACAGAGATAGCGGGTTTCATCTCATACGGTCGTCAGGAGCTTAAACGATGTTTACGATCACATGTAGAAAAACTAGTAATTGTGTTTCTGTAGTTTGATTATGGGTCTGTCCGAGAGCAGTGACGTTAAATGTAGACAGACGAGGAGACTAAAACATCGAGTGACTCATGTTCCCTACTTGAAATTGAACTTGGCTTCGTTCTTTATTGACGAGGTTTTTAAATCCCCGTCTCGGTGTAGTTTCGTTACTTAAAATGAGTCGTTTGCATGGTTACGTGAAGAGGACTTCCGGTGTTTCAACAAAAAATGTGACCACAGAATTATGTGACTAAAAAAACTGTACAGTGACTTGTTCTCGAGTTGTTTACACGCACTATTTAAATAGCAGTTTTAGAGATTTAAATATAAGGAAACATAAATAGATTTTTGGTGTATAATTTGACGGTACAGTGTTGTCGCACATTTTTACATCCAGAAATGGTGACCTGTGTGCTGCTGGCGCTACAGTAGCAGAACTCGCTAGTCACAGGTTTTGGTGTTACACCAATCCTAAATGCAAACTAAAGTCAAAAGCATTAGAGTATGTGGAAGTACATTACAATCGCACTCGAGTATGTGCAGGCCAGGATAACACATCCACACAACAAGTATAAAAATACAAAGGCTATATTTGGCTTTATAGGGTGTAAGTATCACTTCTGAATAAGCTCAATTACACCTTGGCTTGGAGTAAACAAAAACTTGTGATCTTGTTCTATTTATATGTTTATTTTGTTATTTTTACAGTTTTTTATCAGTTTACGGATGCAGTTGTCATTTTTTAGGCACAATCATAACTTCACAGTTTATCTCTCCTGAGCTTTTTTAAGTAATAAAATGTCATTGCATATTATTGTCTACACCATGTCTTCTGACATTCAGTGGCTTAGCTGTTATTGTAATGTACTTAAACCCAAATATATAATGTTATATTAATCTTCTATTTAATAGATTTTCCATTCGTTTTTCCCCCTCATTTTGTCTGCACCCTTTTAACATACCTTTATAATATCTTCACTTTTGTGCCTTTCTTTGGTAGGCGTCGACACCAGGTTGAAATTCACTCTAGAACCTTCTCTGGGCAAGAATGGCTTCCAGCAGGTGAGTGTCTGTTGTGACGTAGTACTTGAAGGGCTGAAAGGTTTTTTACTGTATTGCCTTGTGCTTCCGATGGAACGTTCACTGATGTACTTCCTGTAGTGGTATGATGCCCTAAAGGCAGTGGCCAGACTCCCGACAGGCATTCCCAAAGAGTGGAGACGGAAGGTATGTCCTAAACGCATGTCATTTTAACACATGTATGGTGCAATCTACATCTGCTGGACGGTGGATCTGGATCAGTATTGGGCAAACCGTATAGGAATCTCTGCACTCTCTTATGAGAGAACCCTGACCTTGTGTGGTTTCCAGTGGAGCTCATACACATCTATGATGCATTCTGAAGTGAACTGAAATATCATTACATCTCGGGTCCGACCAAATTTCCACAGCCTCATTGGACTATAAATTTTCCCTTGCAAAAGGACAATAAGTAAAATAACTAAACTGATCATATTAAAACAGGACTGAAAGGACTGAATAGATGCTAAAAGAGAAATGGTCCTCACTGATCAAGTCATCTAACACAAGCCTCACCCATCATTTACAGTAGTGAGAACCGCACTGGAGGAGAAAGACCCTTAAAATAAGCAGAAACTAAACATAGCTGCAGTGCAGAGCTGAGCTGAGCTGCCAGAGCTTCTGCAGGGAAGGTGACCAGCAACGTTTATGGGTCGTAGGATTTAGCAGTTACCAACAGCAGGACCTTTATTTTTAAAAAGGCTGTGATTCCTATGTGGGTTACCCAGTGTAGCACTAAGCATCCTCTGAATTGACTTTAAAATTGTTTACTGTCCAGTTGATTCTGGGTTGCTCTGCATATTAAACATTGTTGTGGTTACCTGTATAGTAGCATAATATAGTGTAATACTAGTTCAGTGTGACGTACTTAAGTAATGTTCAACATAATATAATGTAGTACTAGTTCAGTGTGACGTACATAATTAATGTTCAACATAATATAGTGTAGTACTAGTTCAGTGTGACGTACATAATTAATGTTCAACATAATATAGTGTAGTACTAGTTCAGTGTGACGTACATAATTAATGTTCAACATAATATAGTGTAGTACTAGTTCAGTGTGACGTACATAATTAATGTTCAACATAATATAGTGTAGTACTAGTTCAGTGTGATGTACATAATTAATGTTCAACATAATATAGTGTAGTACTAGTTCAGTGTGACGTACATAATTAATATTCAACATAATATAGTGTAGTACTAGTTCAGTGTGACGTACATAATTAATATTCAACATAATATAGTGTAGTACTAGTTCAGTGTGACGTACATAATTAATGTTCAACATAATATAGTGTAGTACTAGTTCAGTGTGACGTACATAATTAATGTTCAACATAATATAGTGTAGTACTAGTTCAGTGTGACGTACTTAAGTAATGTTCAACATAATATAGTGTAGTACTAGTTCAGTGTGACGTACATAATTAATGTTCAACATAATATAGTGTAGTACTAGTTCAGTGTGACGTACTTAAGTAATGTTCAACATAATATAGTGTAGTACTAGTTCAGTGTGACGTACATAATTAATGTTCAACATAATATAGTGTAGTACTAGTTCAGTGTGACGTACTTAAGTAATGTTCAACATAATATAGTGTAGTACTAGTTCAGTGTGACGTACATAATTAATGTTCAACATAATATAGTGTAGTACTAGTTCAGTGTGACGTACTTAAGTAATGTTCAACATAATATAGTGTAGTACTAGTTCAGTGTGACGTACATAATTAATGTTCAACATAATATAGTGTAGTACTAGTTCAGTGTGACGTACTTAAGTAATGTTCAACATAATATAGTGTAGTACTAGTTCAGTGTAACGTACATAATTAATGTTCAACATAATATAGTGTAGTACTAGTTCAGTGTGATGTACTTAATTAATGTTCAACATAATATAGTGTAGTACTAGTTCAGTGTGACGTACTTAAGTAATGTTCAACATAATATAGTGTAGTACTAGTTCAGTGTGACGTACTTAAGTAATGTTCAACATAATATAGTGTAGTACTAGTTCAGTGTGACGTACATAATTAATATTCAACATAATATAGTGTAGTACTAGTTCAGTGTGACGTACATAATTAATATTCAACATAATATAGTGTAGTACTAGTTCAGTGTGACGTACTTAAGTAATATTCAACATAATATAGTGTAGTACTAGTTCAGTGTGACGTACATAATTAATGTTCAACATAATATAGTGTAGTACTAGTTCAGTGTGACGTACATAATTAATATTCAACATAATATAGTGTAGTACTAGTTCAGTGTGACGTACATAATTAATGTTCAACATAATATAGTGTAGTACTAGTTCAGTGTGACGTACTTAAGTAATGTTCAACATAATATAGTGTAGTACTAGTTCAGTGTGACGTACATAATTAATGTTCAACATAATATAGTGTAGTACTAGTTCAGTGTGACGTACTTAAGTAATGTTCAACATAATATAGTGTAGTACTAGTTCAGTGTGACGTACATAATTAATGTTCAACATAATATAGTGTAGTACTAGTTCAGTGTGACGTACTTAAGTAATGTTCAACATAATATAGTGTAGTACTAGTTCAGTGTGACGTACATAAGTAATGTTCAACATAATATAGTGTAGTACTAGTTCAGTGTGACGTACTTAAGTAATGTTCAACATAATATAGTGTAGTACTAGTTCAGTGTGACGTACATAATTAATGTTCAACATAATATAGTGTAGTACTAGTTCAGTGTGACGTACATAATTAATGTTCAACATAATATAGTGTAGTACTAGTTCAGTGTGACGTACATAATTAATGTTCAACATAATATAGTGTAGTACTAGTTCAGTGTGACGTACATAATTAATGTTCAACATAATATAGTGTAGTACTAGTTCAGTGTGACGTACATAATTAATGTTCAACATAATATAGTGTAGTACTAGTTCAGTGTGACGTACATAATTAATGTTCAACATAATATAGTGTAGTACTAGTTCAGTGTGACGTACTTAATTAATGTTCAACATAATATAGTGTAGTACTAGTTCAGTGTGACGTACTTAAGTAATGTTCAACATAATATAGTGTAGTACTAGTTCAGTGTGACGTACATAATTAATGTTCAACATAATATAGTGTAGTACTAGTTCAGTGTGACGTACTTAATTAATGTTCAACATAATATAGTGTAGTACTAGTTCAGTGTGACGTACATAATTAATGTTCAACATAATATAGTGTAGTACTAGTTCAGTGTGACGTACTTAAGTAATGTTCAACATAATATAGTGTAGTACTAGTTCAGTGTGACGTACATAATTAATGTTCAACATAATATAGTGTAGTACTAGTTCAGTGTGATGTACATAATTAATGTTCAACATAATATAGTGTAGTACTAGTTCAGTGTGACGTACATAATTAATGTTCAACATAATATAGTGTAGTACTAGTTCAGTGTGACGTACTTAATTAATGTTCAACATAATATAGTGTAGTACTAGTTCAGTGTGACGTACTTAAGTAATGTTCAACATAATATAGTGTAGTACTAGTTCAGTGTGACGTACATAATTAATGTTCAACATAATATAGTGTAGTACTAGTTCAGTGTGACGTACTTAAGTAATGTTCAACATAATATAGTGTAGTACTAGTTCAGTGTGACGTACATAATTAATGTTCAACATAATATAGTGTAGTACTAGTTCAGTGTGATGTACATAATTAATGTTCAACATAATATAGTGTAGTACTAGTTCAGTGTGACGTACTTGAGTAATATTCTGTTTTGTGTGTTCTGCGCCAGGTGTGGTTGACCCTAGCTGATCAATACCTCCATAGCATCTCCATAGACTGGGAGAAAACCATGCGATTTACTTTCAATGAACGCAGCAATCCAGATGATGACTCTCTTGGGATCCAAATTGTCAAGGTAATAATCATCCTTACACATAAAAAAAAACATTGCCCAATGTGTTAGACTGTCAGATAAAATCTTTCTTTGGTCACGACCTTGGTAAAGTAATCAAATGTCAAAATAGCCTTACTTATAAATAATAAAGGCACTTGTCTGGGTCTTGGTTTAAACACACCAAGTGTCATAAACGCTTTGCCAAGTCATGCTTTTCTGCCCGGCAGCCCAAACGGCCCTAATGGGCTGACATGCCAGTGCGTGTAAATATTATATTGTGAGCTAGTCCCAGGAAGCTGCGTGTGGTGTGCGGGTGCCGGCCGCCGGAGACGTGTGGTGGCGTGTCATGGAGTCGCTCTGATTAAATGTCAGCCGTCGTAGCAGGATGTTTGCTCTGGGCATCGTGGCAGCTCCGAGTGCGTAATGGAACAGGAGAGACGTCTGCGCTCCCCTCCCCTCCTCTGTGGGCGAATGATTCATCTCAAGCTTACGGGTCATAGGAGGGCGAAGTCCGTTCTCCTCTTAAACATGCTCACTCCCTCTGCCTGCGTCCTTTCCCTCCCTGCTGAGAATCCCGTTTACTTTGCATCTGAAGCGCGTGCACCTTCGTGTTTTCGCAGCCTTCTGACTAGCTGCAGAAACGATTGTCTTGGGTGTTGCTAACGATCGCCTCTGCCTTCCTCTCCTGCAGGACCTGCACAGGACGGGCTGCAGTTCCTACTGTGGCCAGGAGGCGGAGCAGGACCGCGTGGTGCTGAAGCGGGTGCTGCTGGCCTATGCGCGCTGGAACAAGGCCGTGGGTTACTGCCAGGGCTTCAACGTGCTGGCCGCCCTCATCCTAGAGGTCACGGAGGGCAACGAGGGCGACGCGTTAAAGGTCGGCGACGTCGCCACTGTTCCTCGGATTCGTTCTCGGTCTTGACGTGATTTGTAATTTCATTCGCTGTGCTTCCTCACAGGTGATGATTTATCTGATTGATAAGGTGCTCCCGGACAGCTACTTCGCCAACAACCTGCGGGCTCTCTCCGTGGACATGGCCGTGTTCAGGGACCTGCTGAGGCTGAGACTTCCAGAGCTCTCTCACCATCTCCATCACCTCCAGAAAGTAGCCAATCGGGCGGGTGGGGGTGAGTGGCCTTCCCAGCATGTAGCATTGTGGCTATGGGTAACCAATGCATTTTTAGAGTGAAGAAAAAATGGGTAAATGTATTTGCACAAATTTCATTAGGTAGTAAGATTTGGGCACCACTTCAGCGGAGCAAATGTAACCAAGCTAATCTCTATTCACTAATTTCACCCACAAAAAAAAAAGAAACCTCTCAAATCGGGATGAACATGCATTCCGTTTGGGTTTCCACCCACGTCCCCGTGTCCATCTGTTGTCGCCTTCTGTACGGCTCACTCCTGTCTCACTCCTGTCTCACCAGGCAACTACGAGCCTCCGCTCACCAACGTGTTCACCATGCAGTGGTTCCTCACCATGTTTGCCACCTGCCTGCCTCATCACACCGTGCTGAAGATCTGGGACTCGGTCTTCTTCGAGGGCTCCGAGGTGCTGCTGCGTGTGGCGTTGGCCATCTGGGCCAAACTGGGAGAGTGAGTTTTGGACGCTTTCTTTTGAAGTACTAATATAACTTTTTTCTAATCTAGACTAACAATCGAAACCAATACAAAGCTAAACTATCTACATTTGCACAAATATTACAAATGCGATGCCACTCGCTTGCAGAGGTTTAAATTACGCTGATGGCATGGAGGAACATTCACTGATAACCATACATCTATAATAATAAATCCTTTAAATTTACAGTGCTGTCGTTAACGGTCGACCACTTTTGTAGCAGTCACCCAAAAGACTTTTTAGATGTCTGTTAGCAGAGGCAAGCGGCGTTTCTGGACAATGGACGCCACAGTCACACAGAAAGACGCGCCTCCCAATGACCTCTGAGATGTTTTGTGATTGGCCAGATGCAGTTCTATTAGCTTCGAGTTTGTTTGCTCATCATAAGTATCCCGGATGCATTCCCAAACCCGAATTTCGACCTGAACCCGAATTTCGACCTGAACCTGAATTTTACCTTGAATTTTTGCATACCTGAATGAATTTCACAGACTGTTTTTTCAAGTAATAATGATTTCAGGTTCAGGTTCTGGTGACACTAAAAGAGCTCCATAGTAAGCACACGTGCGATTTGTTGTGGGTTTTAATTCACAGGTTTGAAAACTCATTTCGCCCCCTACTGTGCAATTTGGTTAAGAATACACCTGAGCTAAACTATCAAGGTGAAATTCATCATAGTTTGCTTACCTATTTTGACCCAGTTCCCAACCCAACTTTAAGAATAGATTAATGGTGATACTCTTATCGGGCGATATAAAAATTATCACGTTATCGAACACCGTTAACGGCCCACCACTAATATATACATATAATATATTCTCTATATATGCACATTTTCCATATGCATGTGTACTGTACATTCGAAAATATATATTCATGGAAAATATGTATCATGATATATTCACAAAAAAAAAAAAAAACGTCACTGCCCTTAGGAGGATCGAGGAGTGCAAGAGTGCGGATGAGTTCTACAGCACCATGGGCTGCCTAACTCAGGAGATGCTGGAACACAACCTGATCGACTCCAATGAGCTCATGCAGGTAAGAGACGTGCTGACTAATGCGTTATCCGGTCTACAACGTAGACTATAATCCATCCAGGTCGTGCTTTTTGTAGCCGTCACGAGTCCGACATGGTGGTGTCGGCCCTGCCCCGGATAGTCACGTGTGCTCTATGGACAGTGGATGTGATGGAGCGATGGTAGTTTTGCATTGAATGCATATCATAAAAACGTGACCTTGGTTTGATCCCAGCGTGTGTGTGTGTGTGTCTCTGACAGACCGTCTACTCCATGGCTGTCTTCCCCATGCCCACGCTAGCAGAGCTGAGGGAGAAATACACCTACAACATCACCCCCTTCCCAGCTCCAGTCAGGACCAACGGCAGGTGTGTGTGTGTGTGTGTGTGTGTGTGTGTGTGTGTGTGTGTGTGTGTGTGTGTGTGTGTGTGTGTGTGTGTGTGTGTGTGTGTGTATATCATGGGCATACAAATGTCAAATGCAAATCATTCCTTGCTTGACAGTCTGCCAATTCAGTGAGGTGTTTTTGGTGTAGTGAGTGTAGGGTTCTTCAGTCTGTTCAGACTACGTGAAGCGGTCTTCCTTTCTGTCCAGTGTCTTCTCTGTCCGAGCTCAGAGAGCGACTCATAATAGAGGCCAGAGGAGGCTGTAGTCAGACAAGCTCCTGTTTATGAGCAGCTGAGGGGAAGGTATTTGTAGGGCTGAGGTGTGTGTGTGTGTGTGTGTGTGTGTGTGTGTGTGTGTGTGTGTGTGTGTGTGCGTGTGCGTGCGTGCGTTCGAGAAGGTCATGGGAGTGATAAGGGAGAATGCTAGCTGGAAGCAGCTGGAGATTAGCCAACAGCTACTGATTATCAGACGTTCTACTGATACAATGGAAATGACCGTCTACAACCCAGTATTTCTGGAGTACTGGATCAACAGACTAGGGGAGCGTGGTCAGTTTCTGCCTGAAACGAACCCGATCATCATTCTGGACAAACAGAGTGACTGTACACTAACAATAAGAAGTGTATTCTTACTGTAAGCATATGAATTAAATGGCCACCCACCTGTTAACATTTATATCAATCAAAGTGCGTCACTTAAATGCAGAAGGAGACGGCAAAACAACAGGAAGCCGATGTCTGTTGTGTTCACCATAATCATTTTTTATTCCTTCCTCTGTGAACTTTGGAACTTTTCTTTTCCTTTATAGTAGCCAGGGCCTGTATGGATGGGAGAGTGATGATGATGATGGTGATATGGACGACGAGGACTCCGTCATCACAGCTCTGGGATGCCTGGGACCATTGGGTGGCCTCCTGGCTCCAGAGATCCAGAGATACCAGAAGCACTTAAAAGGTAGAAGTGAAGACCTAGTGCTGCTCACTCTCCAGTGTGGTGGTAACACGGGCTTGGATCTGTTCTGGCAGCCCGCTGTGTTTGGCACCCCTCCTCTTTCCTGCTCTCTCCTCCACTTCCTGCAGAACAGGAAACAGAAGGGGATGGTTATCAAAGAAAAGCAGTAAAGACCAGAACGCTGCCTTTTTTGGAGGTGAAAGTAGAGAGAATCTTACGGGAATCTTGCAGGGCTCGGGAATTAGTTTGCGTGTCTTTGTGCAAGCGTGTTGTGTTAGCGGGGGCTAAGGTTTTAACCCCATCGGCACCTCTGAACTCCAACTCACCTCTTTTCGCTTCTTCTCCACCCTCCAGACCAGCGGGGCGAGCCCACCTCTTCTCCCTGCAGCAGCATGGCGGAGCTGAGTCCCGGGGCGGTGGGCGCGGGCCGCGCGGAGCACCAGGCCGCCATCAACAGCATGATGCTGGAGCGCATGAGCACAGACATCAGGGCGCTCACCAAGCAGTACTCCCGCATGAAGAGACGACAGCAGCAGCAGGCCGGCCTGCTGTACATCCACACAGGTCAGAGGTCATGCCCCCCCCCCGAGAGAGGTCCGTCCGCTCCAAGCCGTGTAGGAACGCAACTTTAGGCTCACGTTTTGTCACGTGTTCACGTGTCTCCTCAGAAATGCCAGTGGAAGCTGAGGCTGTCCCCCCCCATCAGGTCACCAGAGGGACGGTCCATGGCGCTGGTACTGGCCAGCTAGGTCGCTCTTCTGCCACCGTTCTGGGTGTCGGGCCTCCTGTAGTAATTCTTTAACACCTTGGTGGTCTGGAACGTGGCGCTGGGGTTGATGGCCATTTTTAGTGCTCTCTTGATATCACTGCATCGGTGATTTATGCTGTACCTGTTTTTGGTCTTTTTTAATTTTGGGGGATGATTTTAACTTGGACAACTTGTATCTGATACTTTTTTCCTATGAATCTCGGTTCACCATGTGTCTCTCTCTACAATCGATCATCTGTGCAATGTGATTCTTTCACTTTTGTTGATTTTAGGCATTGCAGCTGCACTGAATTTTGCTTTTCAAGCTGCTACAACTAGTAAAAATATCTAGTCTTGCCACTCTTCATCATCGGTGTATCTTTCAATTTGTTCCAGACAAATGTCCAGCCACAAGTGTCCTCACGTCTCAGGTCCATTCTTCTCCTGTGGTCAACCACCTTCTACTGGGGAAGAAGCTCCAACCTGCCCAGCGCCCCCCCCGAAATGGCATCATCTGTGGACCCAGAGGCCACGCCGGCCCCCTGCCCCAAGACCAGTCCACCCCTAGCCTGGATCAGAGTGCTCGATTCAGGCTTCAGTCCCCCTGGCGAGCCCATGTGCGCGCCCATCGCAGGAATCTGGCCCGGGCCCGGGCCCAGCTGGGCTTCGATGACTCGCTGTCACTGGAGGATGACGACGGCTCAGAGGCCAAACTGCAGGCAGCGGGAGGAGAGGAGACCCAAGAGGAGGTGAAGGAGGAGGGCGAGAAGGAGGAGGAAGAGGAGGAAGAGCAGGGTGAGGGGAAGGAGGTGGGTGAACAGGAGACGCCGGATGAGTCCGTGCAGGAGACAGTGGAAGTTAGAGACTCTGAGCTCTGCCCGCAGGACAGTGGGTGTGAGGAAGAGGGAGAAATGATTAAGACAGAAGAGCGCATGTCTGCCCTAGAACTGGATTCACCAGAGCAAAGCCCTTCTCACGTATCGTCTGGGCCCGTATCGTCTGGGCCCGTATCGTCTGGGCCCGTATCGTCTGGGCCCGTATCGTCTGGGCCCGTATCGTCTGGGCCCGTATCGTCTGAGCCGGTATCATCTGGGCCGGTATCGTCTGGGTCCATACCAGCCTCGCTGACTCCACAGTCAAAGCTCCAAGATCCACCACCAGACCCAAAGGTGCCCTGCTCCACCCGCCGCACCGAGTCCTCCAGCTCTGAGAGCAGGAGTGGCTCTCTGGGGCAGAGCCCCGCGGTGGACCCCGCCCTTGTGCCGGCCCCCAAAGCACAACAGGTCTTCTCTCCCTTCCCCTGCGTGAAAGCACCTCGCAAGTCCTTAGCCGCCAGGAACTTGGGGCTCTACGGCCCCACGCCCAGGACCCCCACTGTGCACTTTCCACACATGAGCAAAACCGTGAACCGCTTGGGAGCCGATACATCCACAGCCACCAGGAGGCGATGATGAGACTACATTTATTTGACCTTGCGTGGGTATGCACTTACTCTTTTTGTGACAATTTGGGCAGATTCTCATGGAAAGTTACAGAAATATACATCACATATGCTACTGAGTTGTAGTTGTACACTGGTTGGTAAGAGATGTCATAAAATAAACATAAATGACTGAATTTCTGAAAAGTTTTATCTTTAGGCGTGTTAAGAACAGGTTCCTCTGAATTTATACTCTGTCAAGACAACAAAATATTTCACTCTAGTATTAGTCAGCATATTGGTCAACTTTAAATGTTTTTGCTGCATATTGAGGCTATTGGATCTTGCTGCAAACCAAATGGATATTATTTTGTATGTGCCACAGAGCAGAGAAGCTTGCTTGAGTCCACATGCATCCTGTGTTGACTAGTAAACACCTCGCTCTGTCTGTGACTCACTTATGAACAGAAAACTGAAGACACAAATCTAATTTGCCCAAAGTGTGTTACTGATACCCAGCTCACTTGACTTTATCTCATGGATTTGCAAAAGAGGCCCTGTCATGTTTGTTTGCGTTTTTGCTAATGTTTTCTGTCCTTTTGTCCTGTCACATTTTGGTTTTCTATTATTTCTTCATTATTTCCATTATTGCTATTTTCCCACAATGGTTCCGTTTCTGAACTCTGAACTGGAACCATCCAATCTCTGCCCTTCAGTTCAGTTCTTAAGGTTAAAATGTTTAGAACTCACTGACTAGTTCTGAGTCAGGGAAATGTAATGCGTAAATATTCTAAATGTACCATGGAATATGTCCTTTTTCTGTTCGTGTTTTCTGTTAATCACGTCATCACAGTCAATAAAAATCAAGCATGAATAAGAGAAGACCTGAGAGTTCTTTTCCACACCAGTGTTCTGTACAATCCAATTTAATATGATAAAGAACTTCCCCTGTACACAGACCCTGCTTAGAGAATAACCCACACCTCACTGTCTACTCATTATATGATAAGGTCCTGCTATGTGTTGTTAACATTACAGCAGTCTGCTCATCTGTTGTACCATTACATTGAGTCCGAGAAATGAGCAACACATTTAAATTCCTCAATGACGTGTATCCATGAGCTCAGATAATCTATTGTCGCACGTACAAACTTTGCTTCAAAGATGGGGCAAGAAACATTTCAGCTAATTCAAGCAGTTAAAGAATTGTTGAGTTTGCTTCCACATGAGTGTAATCAAGGCCGGGGAGGCTAACAGACTGAATCAGCGCGTGAGTAAAGGTGGGTCAGTGGCGGGTCTGCACTTGAACGGTCTGGAGACTCGAGGAGGATGAAGGACAAAACCAAAACGAATCTGGACTCTCTCACCCTCCCGGTGAGGCTCTGTGGCAGATGGCCAGTTCATTTAGTCCCAGTCTCGTTCCACCTAGCGCAAGATGGAACGCTTCAGACGTCCTTTTGCGCCCACTGCATTCACACTATAAAACAATAGCTGAAGACACAGTCAGTCTGTACACTGACCACACTCCTCACACAGCCACTCAACTGTCTCTCCCCCATTTTATATTACACCAGACTTGTGAATCATCACACATAACACACATGTATATACTCCTGTAACTACACATACTATAAAATTTCTACAGCACACTGATTTTAGTTGAGATTATTACTATTATTATTGATATTAGTAATAGTTTTTTGCTGTTGTATAAATCAAAGGTATTTATTTTAATCAAATAAATTTATTTTTATCAAGGGGGGGGGGGGGGTGGGATTCACTTGTGCAAATGTCATCATAAATAATATTGCAGAATCCCCCAAGGGTTGTTATTTTTTTCTCTGTCCTGTCTAAATCTTCTGGAGCCACTGCTGTGACACGTAAATTTCTCCCTTGAGGATCAATGAAGGAATCTTATCGGTAGTGTCATCGTAGAACCCCTGAACTTTGGCAAAATATTCTGAACCTTGAGCTGTAGAAGATTGAACTCATGCAGCATTTGTCTTCACAGGTCTTTTCAGACGCAAGATAGCAATAACATATTTTTAAACTTATGCCCATTCAAGGCTTGGACTGTAACCTCCAAGGATGTCAAGTCAGTTTGGCTTTGAAAAGAAGGGGTGTATACACACGCACACACAGCCCTCGTGAGTTTTACTTCATTCAATATACCATTAGAGGGCGCTGCTGTTGTAAAAGGTTATTTTTTTCTCAGAGCACTCCACATTGTCAGAACATTACAGTTAAAGTGGGGCTCATAATTTGTGTATTATCATAGTAAATTTGCCTATTAGGACAAACACATTTTTACAGTTCCAAAAAGTCTATTGTCTGACAGTTTAATGTGATCTTTTTAGCATTTTCAGGGATTAAAGGTTTTGCAGGACCTCAAAAAAAATTCCACCAAAGTTTAGAAGACCACACCAAGACAGGTAACATATAAGAGTGTAAAAATACATGTGAATGTGTATATAATGTGCCATCAGCCCATGGCAAGGTCAGATTTTCCGGAACATTCTATGGGTTGTACCAGGAATGGATAGGTGGATGGATATTGTCACATCACTCCACACACTGGACAGCTGCTCAACGCCCCCTTCTCCCTCATATCTCCCGCAGCTCTGGAAACCTTGAATCCTGGGGAGATGAGTGTCAACTGAAGACTGAAGCCATTTCTCTTCTGACTGTTAAAGACCAGATGCAGGTTATGAACTCCAGCTCACCATGTAGGTAGAACCTGTGTAGAATCTCATGAAACTTTAACAAAGCACAAACTTTAACCTCCTACACCACTGAGATGCGGCCTTCATCTCAGTGTTGTAGGAGGTCTGGAGGTCTGCGTACCAAGACGTAGAGTAAAGCAGTGAACTATAAAAGCCCGTGCCTCAAAACGAGAACTTCTCCATGTGTTTAACATTTGACATCTGAGACAGTGTTTAAAAACCACCACAAGTCCTTCACGTCTATCTGGGAGAAAACTAAATAATCTACAGTCTATGGGACAAAGTTCCATAGAGAGGGTGGAGTCATTAGTTGTAGCCTCAATACGAAAGGTCTAGACCCTGAGACATAAAAAACCCATAATAATTTAATTCATATTCTATTGTGTATAGACAACACCGAGCACAATAATGGTGTATGTTTTAGTGCCTTGTGATTACAGTATATGACATCCATTTCTGATGCATATCTTCAGCTGTGGTTGATGTCGTAGGTTGAATCAAGCGTGCATCGGTTAAAAGTTTGGGGAGAAACATCAAAGTTCTGACCAATGACCACAAAGACTGCTGGATGGGAAAAACCCAATCTGCTGTTCGGGCTTGTCCTGTTCCTCACTAGGAAGCTTAATCTCTCTCCTCTCTTTCTGCGTTGCTTCTTTCTATGGAGAACGGAGTGACATTGGCATATCTCCTGCCAGAATGAGAGGAACCAGGAGTGAAAGTGACTTGTCCCTCCATTTTCTGGCCCCATGAGTTCAGAGCAGAGGTTTGAATAATGATTTACAGTTATAAACACAGGCTGGAGAAAGGCGAGACGACAAGATGACAAACATACTGGCTCCATTTTGATGACTGTCACCATAAAGTTTGGCCCGAGTGAAGGAGTTCCTCAAACCCATCACTAGGCAAGACCTCCAGCTCTGGCTCTGATCTCTCTCCCAGAGCCCTTAAATAAACAGCGTGTGTCATTTCTGCTGGATTTATATGCATCACTGTGTGCTTGTGAGAAAATGTCGGGCCCCGATTTCCCAGAAGAACAGGGGACTGACTGCGTGCTGATCGAGTGGGCAGACGGTGCTTCTGGGACTGACCCAGGCCCGGGCTCTGCTTGCGTGTCGGCTTCCTCTGGAGAGTCGTTTATCTGCTGCAGCAGAGGGTAAAGCTGGACGTTACCTACACAAGACCGGGTGCCTTGCGAAGCCATTAGAACAGATACTCCTTCAAATCTTCTAAGGCGTATTCAGCATGATGACAGGAGATTCATAAGTATTTGATGTGTCCAAGAATTTGAGGAGAGCTACAGCACACATCTTACAGTAGCATATTTAACACAGTTTTCGACTGGGGAGCAAAAACTCAAAAGAAACACTTCACTTCTCAAATAACTTTAAACAATTATACAGTAAAATAAAAACTGTATAATTTTTATGCATGACTAGTAAGTGTGATCCATATGGTCTCAGTCCACAGAAAGAAAGGCGAACCCAGCTTGCAAACGTCCTGCCTTGTGAACTGAACAGACTGTGCTATGTAAATATATATTATAAAATGTGGAGTATCTGCCCTTTTTGTTGAGTGAAGACACAGCAATTACACAAACTCTGAAAGGATTTCTCTTCATGTGGAACTAAGCTCTTAGCTAACCAAATGCACCGCAATATAAAAGTCATTATTTTGCCAAGTTGCTTGGTGGAACATCCTGGGGTGTTGATGAAGACTCCTTAAAAAGCTTCCTGCAGCTGAGTAGCTGTTTCTAGTTCTTGATAATTAACTTAAGGGCATAAAATGATCTCGGACGGAAGTGACGAGTCTCCATCAATATCCATGGCACACACATTCAGCCTCACCCCCCAAACCCCATCACACACACACACACACACACACACACACACACACACACACACACACACACACTCAACCCTCCCCATCGCCTCACCGATCGCACACACCCAGGTACAGTCATGATAAATCATAGAGTGTGTTGGGCAACTCAGGAGAGAAGACCACACGTCTATTTTTTTCTACAGTCAGGAGAAGTACAGTGGGGAAAATAAGTATTTAGTCAGTCACCAATTGTGCAAGTTCTCCCACTTAAAAAGATGAGAGAGGCCTGTAATTGACATCATAGGTAGACTATGAGAAACAAAATGTGAAAAAAAATTGAGAAAATCATTTTGTCTGACTTTTAAAGAATTTATTTGCAAATAATGGTGGAAAATAAGTATTTGGTCACCTACAAACAAGCAAGATTTCTGGCTGTCACAGACCTGTAACTTCTTTTTTAAGAGGCTCCTCTTTCCCCCACTCATTACCTGTATTAATGGCACCTGTTTGAAGTCGTTAACAGTATAAAAGACACCTGCCCACAATCTCAAACAGTCACACTCCAAACTCCACTATGGTGAAGACGAAAGAGCTGTCGGAGGACACCAGAAACCGAATTGTAGACCTGCACCAGGCTGGGAAGACTGAATCTGCAATAGGCAAGCAGCTTGGTGTGAAGAAATCTACTGTGGGAGCAATAATCAGAAAATGGAAGACCTACAAGACCACTACTAATCTCCCTCGATCTGGGGCTCCACGCAAGATCTCAGCCCGTGGGGTCAAAATGATCACAAGAACGGTGAGGAAAAATTCCAGTACCACAAGGGGGGATCTAGTGAATGACCTGCAGAAAGCTGGGACCAACGTTACAAAGGCTACCATCAGCAACACACTACGACGCCAGGGACTCAGATCTTGCAGTGCCAGACGTGTCCCCCTGCTTAAGCCAGTCCATATCCAGGCACGTCTGAAGTTTGCTAGAGAGCATTTGGATGTTCCAGAAGAGTATTGGGAGAATGTCATATGGTCAGATGAAACCAAAGTAGAACTATTTGGTAAAAACACAACTCGTCATGTTTGGAGGACAGTGAATGCTGAGTTGCATCCAAAGAACACCATACCAACTGTCAAGCATGGGGGTGGCAACATCATGCTTTGGGGCTGTTTCTCTGCAAAGGGACCAGGACGACTGGTCCGTGTACATGAAAGAATGAATGGGGCCATGTATTGTGAGATTTTGGGTGCAAACCTCCTTCCATCAGCAAGGGCAATGAAGATGAAACGTGGCTGGGTCTTTCAGCATGACAATGACCCCAAGCACACTGCCAGGGCAAAGGAGTGGCTTCGTAAGAAACATTTCAAAGTCCTGGAGTGGCCTAGCCAGTCTCCCAATCTCAACCCCATCGAAAACCTTTGGAGGGAGTTAAAAGTCCGTGTTGCCCGCCGACAGCCCCAAAACATCACTGCTCTAGAGGTGACCTGCATGGAGGAATGGGCCAACATACCAGCAACAGTGTGTGCCAACCTTGTGAAGACTTACAGAAAACGTTTGACCTCTGTCATTGCCAACCAAGGATATACAACAAAGTATTGAGATGAACTTTTGTTATTGACCAAATACCTATTTTCCACCATTATTTGCAAATAAATTCTTTAAAAGTCAGACAAAATGATTTTCTCAATTTTTTTTTCACATTGTCTCTGATAGTTGAGGTCTACCTATGATGTCAATTACCAGGCTCTCTCATCTTTTTAAGTGGGAGAACTTGCACAATTGGTGACTGACTAAATACTTATTTTCCCCACTGTAGCTAGATATCTTTAAACTCATATCACTGTCATATCACTAAAGCCAAAGCTGTTTATAATCGGGCATGGACTCCACCAATGTCAAGACCAAATGCCTTTGAATGACTACAGGCCTGCAATAATGATGATCCTTCTTATGGGTAATTCACTCTGCAGTGGCTATTCATACATACATGGAAACACGCACGCGCGCACACACACACACACACACAGCCTGTCCTATCCCATCACAACCCTGACATAATCTCACACATTGTAATCCATGTGTGCATGACAAGACATGATTAAAGCTCATCAGTATTTCCTGGATTATGTGCGGAGGAAGTGGTTTGTGGGAGTGTGTGTGTGCTCACACACATTTGCGCATGTTGATGTCCACATGTCTGTCTTCTGTAGAAGGGAGATGGCAGTGTGTGTGTGTGTGTGTGTGTGTGTGGGGGGGGGAGATGCTTCGGTTTAATGAGTGTTGGCATGCTTCAGTGATGAGTTTAATGTTACCCAAAATGACAGTTAGATGTGGATTCTTCCTCTGTTCACACACACTCTCTCTCTTCTCTTTGTTTCTACATGTTGTGTTTCACCCACAAACCTTTTTACAGTACAGAGAGTACTGAGAAGGCCATCGTAAAAATGACTATAATAATCCACAATCAGAGAGGAACTCATACATGGATCAGATACATATTTACTTTGTTAAGGCTGTTTTGGTTTATAAGGAACGCATACATTTGCAATAAAGACCATTTTCAATTATGTTTAGAACTCCAATTACATAAAAAAAATATCAGTTATCAAGCAACTACAGAAAGAACTGCTGCTTAATCTTGACTTCAGGCAGGCCACCGTATAAAGTTATTCATGCAGAGGCATCGGCCTGCTTTACATGATTTGATTCTTGAACTCCTAACATGCTAGAAATATGTCAAGTGAACTGTGAATATGAAGAAAAGCTAAACATTATGTTCTTTACTTTGTCTGTTTAGTCTCTGTGTCTGACAGAGTGCCAATATCTGACAAATCGCAAGTCACGGCAGGATCGTACTCCCTCTAAAAGCAATATATGTATGCAGACAGGACCGTGTGCTTCATGCGTAAACTCAATGGGAAAGAATTTGTGTGCTCTTCCCAGCAGAGGGACTTTTTTTTATAGGACAGTCAACTCTTCGAGCCCCATTTTGCTTGGGTGGAGCACATTCCTGTGAGTGAGTCCAGCAAATTGCAGTTATCCTGGAGCGAGCGACTTCTTAACCATGTTCCCACATCGGTGCGGCAAATCACATGGACATAGGTAGTTTCCCACCAATGCCAAAAATACTGCGCAATGAATAATGTTGAAGTATGCTTTAAAATGGCATTCACCCATGCTCACTGCATCCATATATGAGTTTCCTTTACGTGCTGCAGTACCCACATGTGCACTGTATAGAATAACAACCAGTTATTCTGCAGAATATGGCATTGTCATGGAATATTTTCAAAATATGTTTACATGAAGCAGATGATTGATGGCCAAGCTAATACCTGATGAATAAAGGTGACATCAAAACCTGATGAATAAAGGTGACACCCCCCCCGGCTAGAACATACACGTGAACTGGATCCAGTGAACAGCACTGGATCCAGTGAACAGCACTGGACTGGCTTCGAAACATCAACAAGAGTGGTGTCAGGTATCTAGATCCCCTCATAGCTCTAATTGAGCTGTGGAAAGTCTTTCGCTGTTCAACTTAGACCAGACCCGTGACCCCCTTTCCCGAGTCTTTCTTAGTGTCAGCAGTAAAACGATGCCTGGGGATGACGACAGCTTCCTGAGGGTACGCACGAGGACCACTGAAGGCCCCTGGGGCCATGAAGGATTCCACCGCCGGACTGCCAGTTCAAGTTTTGCTTTTTACTGTATGTAGACAAAAGTGATTTCTTCATGTTAGGAACTTTATCATTATTGGTGCATTGAAACACTATACAATTATGGGCTATGAACTATGAAACTGTGAGCACATCTCAATTTGCTAAACATTTTGTTGGTTGATTCATTCTAAATATGAATGAATATTAACTGTATCGTGCACCAGATTGTAACACAGCAACATGAGTTCAGCACTAAGTACAATCAGCTGTGCATATTCACTTCAGTAACTGTTCCAGGGTCAGATGAGGCAGCAGCAGGTTAGGGGACGACCTCTGACCCACGGCAGGAGGGAAACGAAGAGAATCGCTAGTTTAACTCGTTCCAAATGTGCTGTTGTTCCTTATTGGCCCAGTTCTGATCTCAGGCTGACTGCATAACGGACCTTCATTCTGTACCAAGCTGCCCTGTGAATGATGAGTCAGGAACTAATGGCTAATCAATGACTTTCGCAAGGTAATACTATTGGACAATCAAGGATTTCTTATGAGAAACAGTGTATGACAGCATCACCCATCTCCTTCCTTTCCAAACCCACAATCAGACCCACGTTCGTTCCGGCACTTTGTACCTCTCTTTGTCCACCTGTAGGTGTCCCTAGAGGAACCTGAAGACATGAACCTGCACACACAAACATCAGGCAAGATGAACCACAGCATCCACTACTAAATGAGGAAGCATTTCACACACACACACACACACACACACACACACACACACACACACACACACACACACACACACACACACACACAAGTATCTTTGCCCATACGGGAGAACAATGCGGCCTCTTCTTCAGGTAGGTACATGTCGCTGACCATTACCAGACCTTTAATGGCTGAGAATCTCTAAGAATCCAATGCAAATAATGTAAGTAATACCTCTGGGGTTACAGCTTAGCGCACGAGGGGTGAGGGGGGGAGAGGGGTCACTGAAGTGTATGAGAGAGACAAAAGGGCGGCGGGGGGGGGGGGGGGGGGGGGATAAGGGGGTGGGGTGGGGTATGGAGGTGAGACACAGAGACTCCCAAACACACAGCCACCTTAGCAAGTCTGGACATGGCTTGAATTATGCCTTTTGAGCTGCTGGAGGACATCAAGTTACTTTCATTCACATAACATAATCAAGCAGAGTCTTCTAGAAGTCCAGATGGCTAAAACAGGGCCCATATACAACAAACCTAGTAAAAGCTCCAAGTCGATATCGGTTGATAAACTTCACTAAGCATTAATGTGCACACACTGGCACTTGCACTGATCAAGTATAGGGCACCAAGCCAAACATATTTCATTATCCAATCAGCAGAGAGCAAAAAAATGATGATGGCAGCCATTTGCTGTGATGCAAGACTTCCACACAAAACAAGCTAATGAGGTAAATACTTGTGTAATATTACTAGCCTGTGGGCTGGATTAGAGGGCTACAAAAACCCAGGCAGGGATTTGTACAGCTGGGGTTTGAAAGATCTCACTATAGGTCAGACTCAAGGATCACGGGGGGTTTATCTACCAATGCCTCTGTTCCTTCAATGTGCTAGAGTACCATTTCCCAAAGGTTCCAGTAACTGTAATGTCAAGAGCACTTGTGAACTGTAATTGGCTCCATTAATTACTCAGTAATTACTTGTAACAATTTGTTACATAGTAACTGCGAATGCTCAAATTTTAAGCATTTATAACATGTGCCACACCAATGCCAGTGCTTGCTTTTCACGTTTGGTGCCAGGTATGATAAGATCTTATGATAGAGACAGGCACCCTCCCAAAACCCAAATACCCTAGCCCAGCTTTGGACTAACTGTTCAACCTGTAGCTTCAAGCCTAATATCAATATTTATAGACTATACTTGGCAGGTACTTAACAATGAAAGGGCGACTTTATCTGCTAGCAAGGAGAACATGTCCACAGCTGTCACACATCACATATTAATGTGTTCTCATTCAAACAAGCATCAAAAAAGAGCACAATATTTCACACTTTAAAGCATCTTCGAGCAGATTGGAACGTGTACACACAGCGCTAGTTATGTGGAAACTTTGGCAAAGTCCACAGTACATTTCCAGAAGTGAATTTTCGCCGTATGAATTGGCCATCAACATCCTAAAATTACTGTCAAACCTTAAATCAACAGAAATGATTCACTGCTTTTTAATGCACTGGGGCCTTGTAGAGGTCAATTTGGCAGGAAATAAGGAAACACTGAAAGAGTTTCAGCTTCTTATAAAACACCTGGCAAACACTGAAGTGCGGTGAGGCAAATAAAATTAAATGTTGGCATTGTGTAAATGTAATTTCATTGTGTAATAAAAAAAACTTGTACAAGAAGAACAGAATTGTTAATGTTAATTTAATGATTATTGGTTTAAACATTTAAACTATTTATTAATCATTCTCATTAATCATTCTCATTAATCATTGTTGGGCCTCTGGAGACATTCTTGTCTTGCATAGCTGTATTTGCCAGTTAGCAAAGAAAATAGGAAAGAAATAAACAGGAAAGAAAATGAATCCTGTATTGCTACAAAATATCTAAAATATCTATCAAACAATTAAAAAAGTGTGGATGGAGTCCAGAGAGGGCAGTAGAGAGGGCAGTAGAGAAGTGTAGTTTAGAGGGTAGTAGAGAGGGTAATAGAAAGGGCAGTATAGAGGTGTAGTTTAGAGGGTAGTATAGAGGGTAATAGAAAGGGCAGTATAGAGGTGTAGTTTAGAGGGTAGTAGAGAGGGTAATAGAAAGGGCAGTATAGAGGTGTAGTTTAGAGGGTAGTAGAGGGGTAACAGTAGAGAGGGCAGTAGAGATACAAAGATACTTTGTGATGTCGACAGTTCAAGAGCTTTTTTTGCTGGAGTGGTCAGTGTTGCCTGAAGGTGAGAGCAGGTCAGTACAATGAAATGGGTCATTTGAAGACCTACAACCCCCTCTCCTATGTACTGTGCTTCACTAAAATAAGGTGTACACTGAACATTAACGGAACATAAAATTATATATTAACACTCATTTATAGACACCAGAAGACAAACAAGCCAAACACAAGTCCTTATCTAAATGCCGTGGGGGCCAGTTAGACCCCAGTGACCTTCTAATCAGTAGGAAACAACATGGTGACCTCTCGTGCTCGTTAAAAGGACCAGACAGGGGAGCCGATGAACGCAGTTTCCCGCCATATTCACGGACTGACCAGTCCTATCAGGGACAGAACACAGGAGATTCTCCCGAGATGGGCTGAACTCATTGATCCCAGCATCAGCTGTGCTGCTTAAGGACTTCTGACATGTCTTATCTCACCTCACGTGCCGGATTATCTGCCATTTGTTATCACAGTTACCGTAAATGGAAGGGAAAAAGAGTATCAGTTACTAAGATCATGACTAATAAAATGGTGATCCAGGTATTGGAAAACAAGACCACATCAAGATCGTAAACACAAACAACAAACAGCAACGACAGGACAGGCTCAGTTTGGAGCCCAGCACACGGCTAGCACGGATGACAAGTGATGCAACCTTGACCGAACTGATTCACTCCTGCAGAGACCTGGCCGTTCCCTTCAGAGCCCAAACGCATCGGACATCCAGGAGATTTCTTTTAAGCTGCTCCGTCAGCTGCACGGGGACTACAGGTTTGCAAAGGCGCCAACTAGTGTTTTAACCACAGTACTACATTCACTGCAGTGCCCAGGCTGCAGCTGCTGTGGTCAGACTTCTGGGGTGCTGTGAACAAACTGCTCTGCATTTTAATGTCAGTGTTACTACCTGCTGCACGCCGGAAATCCCTCCAAAGCAAGCCAAAACATGTTATCTTTCAATTTAGGAAGGCCGTAGCTCCTGACCTGAGGGCTATGACACTTGTGACCTTAGGGTCAGCTCCGCTGTATCGGCTTAACGCAACAGAGCGACGTCCGACTGTGAAGCTGACAGAAGAAGGTGGGGCGGCGATGGCGGCTGGAATCCATTTTGTACGTTACGTGGGAGACGTGCCCTGTTGCGTCCGAGATGCGGGGTTAATCGCCTCTCTGTTCCAATTAAGGGGGGGTGGGGGGTGACTCGGATACCTTACGGACCCCAAAAGAAAAAAAGAGAACGAGGAATGAAATCCATATGCTTGCCAAACGCTGGCGCAACTCGGTGAATAATAAACCTCAACTTTGATCTGTGTTGAAACCTGAAGCTTCGAAAAAGGACACTACATTGCAGTTTGTGTAGCTCCAGGAAAGGTCTGACCCCAGAGCGTGTTGGGAGATACCCTTGATCCTGGATTCACATTACTCATCTCTCACTCTCCCACAACATCCAGGTAAAGACTTATATGCCCCTACGCCACACACACACGGACTCACACACCTCGCCAGGCAGGGAACAGCACAAATATGAGGGAACAGGTGCACTTACACTGTCTGTGGGTTTGAGGAAGTGTGAATCACTCCTTGGTAACAACCGCTAGTGCTGTGCTGTGCTGTGTTATGCTGTGCTGTGCTGTGCTGGTGTATGTGTGTTTTTGTACTTTTTACCTCATACTGTTCCATGAAAAGTATGAAATCAAAACAAGTCATGATAAAACTCTGACTTACCTTGCAGGCATAAAATATCTTAAATGATTAGAAGGTTGGTTATTGGTAACCCAAAGGATATTTGTGTGTGTGTGTGTGTGTGTGTGAGAGAGAGAGAGTGTGCCTTCTTGTAATTTCTGTCCTAAACAATCTCTCCCACTGCTACCCTCAGGTGAACACATGCAGGCAGTTGCAGCATGGTCCTTGTTTGTCTTCACCCTGGGCCACGGAAGGACGGGGATGTTGGCTCAGGCTACACAGGCTGCAGTGGGAGAGGCTCCACTCCGTGCCGTTCTGTTCCGTATTGGTCTGTTGTTCCTCTGGATCCAAGATGGCTCAGCTGACCGATCATCACCACTACCTGCAGGTCATTCAAGAGTTTGTCAGGACTCATCGGGACTACGTGTAGAAGATCCTCTCCCAAGTAATTCGTTACAGTTTTACCAATTCTTTCAAGCCTTCTTGGGCCTAGTTTCCATCACCTAGACTCTGTCCTTGGGGTTCTAGGTTTGTCTGGGTTTGAACAAGTTTGTCTGCCTTTGGAGTACGAATTTATTGTAGACTCACTCTGCACATGTAGCCAGGACACTATTTTCCTCCGTCACCACTCCTAGTTATTTTTGCTGTTGTAGTCTAATGATTTAATGAATTTTAACTATACAACACACACACACACACACACACACACACACACACACACACACACACACTGCACATTCTTACAAAACAATTTTTAAATGTATTTTATGCATTTTCAACCTAAAATCAGCCTAGAGTGGGCCAGAAGTCTGTAGGGACTTACTGTTTATGGAAAACTTCCGAAACAATATTCCCACCATTCCTGCCACAGAACCCACATCATGTTATGGGAACATGAAGTCATATACAAAAACACACGCACAGTAGAAATAATTACATCTGCTAAGTCAATTAACTGCAAAATGCAGATGCTTCATTTGTACATTTAATGTCAGACCATAAGATCCACAAACATGAACTCTGGCAACAATTCCCAGCGGAGTATAGAGGGAGTCAGACACCGAGCATCATCTAATTCATACAGTCAAGGAGTGTGGTGGCAGCATCATGAGGTGGACACGTTTTTTTCTGTCACAGAGACTGGGAGACTTGTCTGGATAGACAGAAATAAGGATGCAGAAATACAGAGCAACCCTTTCCAGTGTCCCTGTCACGGTCACAGCTCCGGACCCCTCCTTGTGGGTGTGTCGTTATGTCGTCTGCATGCAGTTATGTCCGTTTGTAGTTCCGTGGGTGTGGGCTATTTGTGAGCGTGTTCATAGTCGCACCTGTGCCTTGTCTCGTGATCACGAGGGTATGTGCTAATCACCTATTTAATGTGCGTTCGCGCAATGTCTTGTGCTCGTCTTTGTCTAAAGCTTCGTGCCTGTGTGAGAGTCGTTCAAGCGTACTTGCCCTCCGCACGGAGCCTACCGTGTTTTTTGTGTCTAATAAACGTTCAGTGTTGCACCGTTCAACACTCGTCGTGCCTCCTCCCTCGAGTGTGACAGTCCCCAAGATCTTAAGCTGGGCAAATTCAACAAACCTGAAGTGTACCGCCAAACTGCTTTGAGAGAACTCTGAAATTCACTCTGAAAAAACCCTGCCTAGAGTCCAGACCTGAACATTTAGAGCAAAATGTTTTGCTTTGAACTTGTACGGTTCAACTTGTACATTTTCAAGATGTGCTTGAAGTGTTCCAAAACTTGAAATGGTCTAAAAACCTTCGTTATGCATCTTATATGTGTTGGGTATTAGCCATGTAAGTTAAAAAAGGGAGACATTTTTTCAAAAAACCTCTTCCCACCTCTTGAAGAGACTTGATTCTAAATTCTGTACTGTCTAACAGACCAAGGTAAAATTTCCCACTGGGCTCTCGATGGTGCGTTATCTCTGGCTTGTATTGTAGCAGTATTGCTTAACAACTCCCATATGGTATTTGGCCCTAATCTCAATGGGCAATCTAACCCAGTGGAGAGAGCACTCCACTCAGCTCCCGCCAGTGGCTGCCTGGTAAGATGAACCCCGGGCCTTGAGTTACGCCAAACTCCCCTGCTTGCTTTCCAGGTCAGTGCTTTGCGCTGTCTGACTCCCCAGCAGCACAAGAGGGTTCCTGTGTACGTTGGCGGGTGCATCCCGGCCCCTCCGTGGCACCGGGACCCGTCGCCGTTGACGGCGCGCTCGAGCTAGTCCAAACACACGAGCTCTCCAGGTGAACGTTCTGAGCACCAGACCCAGTTTGGGAGCTGACGGGAGCGGTTCTGACGGGAGCGGTTCTGACGGAAACCGCCGCGTTGGGGGAAGAGGAACGAATGATGAGGGGTAGAAAGATTCAGGACAGGTCAGGGAGGCTGAACTGGAGACAGAGGAGGCGGGGCTTCAGGACCACCACAGCTCAAGGGGGACCTGGGGTACCACCGCTAGCGTTTCACCCCAACACAGAGCTGCATGTGGATACTGTGTCAACATGGATATGACATGTTTCAGCACATATTCACCACAAATAAATGAAGGCCACACAACCAGGCTATTATTTTAAGCTGGCTTTCATTGTCAGGTTTGCAGCGTTAACATGAGTTACACAGGGGGGTATGGCGCGTTTATTTGCCAGTTATATGCGTGTTTATGTATATAGGCACAATGCGTACTTGTGTGTGTGACTGTGCGTGTGTGTGTGCGTGTGTGTGTGTGTGTGTGTGTGTGTGTGTGTGTGTTTATGCAAGCAATGAGGCAATGAAAAAGAGTGAAAAGCTGTGTGGTGACCCATGTAAACTGGTAGAAACCTGATCTGGCCAGCAAAGACACCGCCCCCTCCACCCCCCTCCACCCACCCCCACCCACCTCCATCCCTTCGCCTTTCTGCCGTCTCCCTTTCTTATGCTTTCTTTCTTTCTGCCCCTCTGATGCTTGCTGCCCGCCTTTCCCTGCAGCCACAACACACACTGAGACGCCAGGCCCGGGGGGCCCGGGGCCCGGGGAACACAGGTGGGAGACTCCCTCCACGTCCATCAGGGACAGGCGGCCACAGGAGGAGGCCTTGCATTGTTACACCAGTAACACGCATGTGACTTCAGGAAGGCGTGACCGAACCTTTATGGCCCTGTAAACAAAAGGTTGACTGTGGTGACTGGTGAAACTCATGAGCCCACTGTGTGGGTCAGTGAGTACCGAACGATTATCCGATGTTTCCTAACTGCATATACTGTACTAGCAGAAAATATTTCCTCTGGAAAAAATGTGGATTTACATGGTCTATGACAAAAAACCTTTTTGTGTGAGGTTTTTAAATTGCTGTGAAGTTCTGCACTGACAGAGACCTAGAAAGGAAGAAGCACAATAACAGCGCAACAAAGAGCAAAGTGTTTATGAACATGTCAACAGGAAGCTTTAACGTCACCACACAGGATGAGCGATTGAGAAAAGAAGCGTGTCATCATGAAACGTGAGGTAAAAACACACCACCAGCACACAGGGGAGCTCCTTCACCGGCCACGGCTGCCGGTGCTGCGTTAACACGCCCCATCTCTTATGTCGTTTTTCTGATGCTCCTGGCGACTGTGTGCACGACGGCGGGATCTGTGTACGGTGCTGTGGAGCCATGCCAGAGTGATGCATGCGTGGCTGTGTCAGCCAGGCGTGTCCAGGGTTACACCGGCCCTGGCAGCGACGAGCACGTGTGTGTGTGAGTGTGTGTGTGTACACAAGACGATGGACGTCACCAGAACTTCAGCCGCCGGTCCTTGGGATTTGTCGTTGGCGAGGGTGCGCGCAATACGACAAGCCATAATTTGCGTTCTGCAAAATGGACAAAGAGGAAAAGAAAAGAAAAAAAGAAGGAGGTACTTGCTCAAACAATGCTTGACGAGTCTCATTCCAGAGTGAAAGAGTCTGTTATTATGTTTGAAGAATGGCTATGGCAGGTGATCCTCACCTGTGCTCACATCGGCTTTGCGACCGAGAGACGTTTACTGTTGCGACTCGTGAGACTAATCAGGTCCATCTGCAGTAACTCGGAGTATCCAGTAGCTGTTTGTGATTACATGCAAACTAAGCAGCAGTATCTACGAGGCCCTGGCAGGCTGCCTTGGCTTCCTTATCCTAATCAGGCTTCCTAACAGCCTGCTACTGCTGCCAAATGTAAATCTACTGGGTTTCACTCTTAACCTCAGACTCAAAGGCGGTGTTATGTTATTACCATGGACGTAATTTTGATTTCAAAAGTGGGGGGGACATAGATTCGTCGCTATTTAAATATTTGGTTTTAACCGTAAAAACTGGGGGGGACCAAAGCCGGCTTTTGAAAAAGTGGGGGGGACATGTCCCCCCCGTCCCCCCCCAAAATTACGTCTGTGGTTATTACCATCCTCTTATACAAGATTTCAGGAAAATGATTAGACACACTTATTTTATAAATTAAACCCTCTTTGCAAAATGTGTTGTCCCCTATCCCACAATTCCTCACTGGACATTCTTTATTATCTCTGGAAATAAAGACACAGTCACAGACGGTGCACTGAAAACACGCTCTATATATCTGGAGCTAGATCCGAAGAGGATTATATACCAACACCAATAATTATCCACAGCACTACACAGTCAATTTTACGACCTGTCAAGGAGCTATTGATTTCTACTCTACAGGCTCGTGTGCATCAGTAACATTACGCTCGGTGAAACGTACAATTCGATGTGTGTTCTAATGAATGAGTGCGTGTCAGGTCACGCCCACATGCACGAGGAGAACACCCAGGAGCAAATACTTTAATGCCTCTCTGACAGAATTCTCACTGAGTAATTCATGGCTTGACCATTAGCACTGTGGCCCTTCAACTTGACTGTAATTTTCTGACAGTTTCATTAAGACTCCAGGGCTTGGTGGCCTGCTGGTGAGATTAGTCAATCAAAGGGCTGCTAGAGAGATGTGCCATTCTGTCATTTCTGGTTAGCTGTCTTCGTTGGCCTAACATTCTCCGGCCACTTTATTATTTACACCTGTCCAACTGCTCATTAACGCAAATGCCGAATCAGCCAATCACATGGCACAATGCGTTTTGGCATGTAGACATGGCCAAGAATATCTGCTGCAGTTCAAACCGAGCATCAGAATGGGGAAGAAAGGTGATTTAGGTGACTTTGAACGTGGCATGGTTGTTGGTTCTAAACGGGCTGGTCTGAGTATTTCAGGGATTTTCACACACAACCATCTCTAGGATTTGCAGAGATTGGTCGGAAAAACAGAAAATATCCAGTGAGTGGCAGTTCTGTGGGTGTAAATTCCTTGTCGATGACAGAGGTCAGAGGAGAATAGCCAAACTGGTTTGAGCTGATAGAACAGCAACAGTAATGCAATAACCAGTCGTTACAACCGAGGCATGCAGAAGAGCATCTCTGAACAAGCATCACGTCGAACTGGGTCTCCAGTTTCCCCTCACAGTCAAAAAACATGGAGTTTAGGTTAACTAACTATCCCCCTAAAATTCTTCTGGTGAGTGTGAATGTGTGTGTGTGTGTATGTGTGCGCGTGTGCGTGTGTGTGTGCATAGTGCAATTAGTGGATCCTACCCTAATAAAGTTGTCCTTGTATGAGTGTGTGTGAACGATTGTGAGTCTGCATGCCCAGTGGTGGATGGTACTCTGTCCTGGGTGGTGTCCTCTCTCCCCTCTCTGTCTGTGTGTCCAGGGGTGGATGGTGTCCTGGGTGTCCTCTCTCCCCTCCCTGCACCTGATTCAGTTCCCCAGGGGGCTGAAACTTCCAAGTTGAGAGTATGCAGTGCACAATTGGTTACCGCTTCTCAGAGACATATGACTGCTGTAAAGGTTGTGTATGTTAATTGTAAAATTACCTTCGATTCCTTGAATTTACATTTATATTTACGGCATTTAGCAGACGCTCTTATCCAGAGCGACTTACAAAGTGCTTTGCATCTGATCACAGAATTTATCCTAGTAAAAGTGCGGATAGGCCAGAATTCAGGATACCCTTGAATGATGCTACCATTCATTCATTTTCTTGTGAAAGCAGTATCCCCAAGAACATCAGATTCCCAAATATGACATTTGCTTAGAAAAAACAATCATACTGACCCAAGATCACAGCAAACAAATTCTCCAGGATAAAGTGGGCTGGGGGTGCTGTACTTACCATGGCAACATGCTGTATACCACACCGTATATTAACTCTCTAAAATTAACTCCAAACAAGGTTTTTGGAAAGTCCATTACCCAGGAGGGTGAAGCTATGATCTGATATCTGGATATAACCTCATCTACAACCATGTTGGTATTTCATTTATGACAAGAGAAACATTTCAAACATACAGAAATAGCAATGAATAAACGTCCCTGATAAGTCATAAGCCAGACAGTGCCATGTACATGCATTTTAACTGTAATATCAGTCTGACTCTGGTTCAAAAGGTCAGAGGTTGCTCAAAGAGATATATTAAATACTACAGAGTAACCCTGTGGCTACTTACATCTGCTGTACATACATCCATGGTCCTACACAAACAACAGGAAAAGGAGAGAGACTAACCCACAGAAAGCGGTCTAAATATTTCATTACTGTTTAGCAACATACCAGTGTAGTGATTACAGAAGCCTGGCGTGACTCATGCTAGTTGCCTGGGAGCAGTGTAGGTAAAGTGTTTATAATGCTATTATTGTGTCACCTATTAAACCACATTGTTTCCAGTCCAAATCCAAAATCCAGTACATTTTAGATATCAGGCTAAATATCCACTCTGATTAGAATCTAACATGTATTATTTAAGATGTTATGCACGCACGCACACACACACACACACACACACACACATACGCACACAGAGAGAGAGAGAGAGAGTAACACACAGACAGTTCCTGTGGCTGAATTTTCCTCACCTTACACACTACTGAAAGCAGTTTATTACTTTGCTTAATTTGGTCAAAGTGGACAGCGCCACTCAGCAAAGTACAAACAGCAACTTCTTAAAAGCCATCTGTCCCAGATGAATGTGTATAGCAGAGCAACAGATTACGAGTGAGCGAGAGAGAGTGAGTGAGTGAGTGAGTGAGTGAGCGAGCGAGTGAGAGAGAGAGAGAGAGAGAGAGAGAGAGAGAGAGAGAGAGAGAAAGAGAGAGAGAGAGAGAGAGAGAGAGAGAGAAACATCGCTGTGCATCGTACACTCTAGTAAGACTGTTGTAGCAGCACGCACGTGCAGTGCGCTTTTATCTGGGAAGTTTCAAAGGATCCTCTATAAACTCGTCACCTTAATGTCGGGACTGCTGAATATTTCCCCACCGATGCTATGGTTACCTTTATTACGGTATGTATTTTTAGTTGTTTGATCTTCTCGTTATATCGTGGGAACCTGATGGGTTGATGATCGGAGTTGGCACGGTGCGCTTTGGTGTTGGTACAGGAGGTTCCCAGACAGCCAGTGGGCAGCGTACGAAAGTTTCTTGAATTTAGAAAGTTTGGTCACCGAGTTCTTACATCAGAAAAGGCGTCGTATAAGGACAAGTGATTTTCACAGAGAAATATGAGCGGTTTAGTGTTGTATTTCTATCGTTGACCTTCTTCCTCCTTTATTCTTGTGCGTAAAGGCAGTAGTGGTGTGTCTGTACAAGCTAAATAAATATTGCTGTAAATGTCGATTTGGGAAGAATGTGGAGTGCTATGCGTTGCGCACAGCCCCAGGGTAGCTGGAAACCAGTACGGGCAAATTCACGTCTTACCTTACGTGGTATGTACTCCTCCTTTGGGTGGAAAACGATTATGAGACCCAAACTTTTTTCTCTGAAACGTTCTGAACATTTTTTTGCCAAGTCAGTCATTGTGCTTATTTATTAATTAACGATTAAAAGGTTGATATGAACAGAATAGCTTACATGAAAACAAGGTAGACATGTACGTATTTATTTGGAAACCTCGTTGTCCTATATGAGAATGAGAATATTCAAAATGCTACCGAGCAGGCAGCCGAACTCACAACAAAACGGGCATAAACTGAGTTCCTCTCGGAACCTCGTACAGCCCTGTCCTAGAAAGGTCTGTACTACAGACCGGCAGTCTGGCCGGTGTTTTGCGAGTTCTGCGTTGACTTCGGAATGTGTTATTGACCTCGTAAAGCAATTCCTTTCTGGGCTGTGGCTACACTTAACGTTCACAGTTATGTGTGTGATACGAAGACACCAACAACAGCTCGAGCAAGTGCGCGCGCAGAGAGAGAGAGAGAGAGAAAGAGAGTGAGAGAGAGGGTTTCAATCTCGTCACCTTGCGTAAAAGGGCGCGTAAAGGGAGTCTTGTATAGGCTTGCCGCACTGTGGTGTCTGTCAAAAATGGTTAATAGTTCTGAAACAAAACGGAGAACGTGAAGAAGACGAATTGGGAGAATAGTCTACGTTTGCCTCTTATACACTGCGCTATTGGTTTTAGTCATTTTTTACTAGCAAATACACAGGAAATCACTATCACTCAATTCGGAAAATCTTTGGGCTCACCCAGAAAGCTGAGTAGGCTACATGAAATATGACATTTCTGTAACGTTTAACAGTGCGAAAACCCGAAACGTATGTTTCGTATGATTCGTATTACACTTTAAACCCAAACCAGATCCGTCGAAGATTAAATGGTATATTTTATGGAAGCTAAAAGATTTGTCGAGATATTTATAATAGTATACTATACCGTAGTAAACATCAGCTGCATAAAGCCTTTACGCCACGGACGGCAGGGCCCTGTAAAATGTCGCCACAGACGACAGTCTAAATGTCTGACACTGTATATTCAGAATACATATTAATGTGTAATTTTTGTAGATACCCTGAGTACCGTAAAATCTCATACAGATGTGAGTAAAGACAAACAACATCTGAAACTTTAAATCTACTCTGTTTACCTTTACGTTTCTGGTGGTCACATCTTCATTATAATCGTATTTCCTCTGGAATTATCGTTCGGCATGTAAGACAATTCAAGTGGAGCAAAAAGTAGCCTAACGAAAGAATCCTCAACATATGAACAACAATATTATCATAATAATCACACACATACTTCATAATTGTTTGTAGTTGGCTTCTTGAAATAAATGTAATCAGTTCCTTATTGCCATTGATTTTATTTCTTGTGGATGTAATAGAACAAGTATTTAAAATGTTATAAATAAAGTACTGTTTGAACAGTAAAGTTCCTATCAGTAATGTTCCCCTTACAAAGATAATCTAATTGTGCTTTGTGGTTTCTACTATGTCCAGGTATAGCACACGGGCATATAGCACACAATACATGTTCTGTGTAGTAAGAGGAAAATGAATTCATGTACATTCATGTGCATTATTTGGGTTATTTAGAAGTCTAATTCTGGTGTTATACACCATTATAATTCAGCTGCCACCGTGCATTTTTTATTCTTACAGTTTATACATTTTTTTAAATTAGTTTTTACTTCAGTAAAAAAACAACAACAAAAAAAAATCAGCTAGCCATTTACAGTATATTTTACTGCTGTTGTTTTCACTCTGTCTGAAGAAACAGCATGGGTGCCATAGGTCAGAGATTTACACTCCTCTTTTCACCACTGCTGTAGACTTCACATGTCTTATATCCATATATGAGCCCTGCACTGGCCATTTGCTCTGTTCTCCCAGACATGATCTGACCCAGTTGTCTGGTAAACGCTGACCATGTTCCTCCACAGCTGGCCTGTCCCTATAGCATGTGCACGATGGCCATGGTCAGAGGTGCGTGGTACTGCATGAAGAGTTGCATCCCATCCAACCCATTCAAACACTGATCGTCAGTAGTCATCCAGGCTGTCTCTGTCTCCAGGGTTATACTGTGGGAAATGTACCACAATGTCTATATATGGATGAGCAGCTACCCCGGTTTGTCTTTTTGTATAATTTTGTCTGGAACATTTTGGAAGATTGTGCATGATCACACATTAGATTTTTTTATTTTATTTTAAATAAACAAACAGTTTGCTTTGTAAGAATGCTGAGTTACATTGGTAGGTTATTGTGAAGGAACTGTAACTGTATTGCTTATATATAGGCCCATCATGGCAACCAAGTCTAAATACATGTCTGCCTGAAACCAGTACAGTGATACAAGTAAAACATATTGCAAATAGTTTGTTGCATCTCCATTTTACCACATCACAGATAAAATGCCCTAAAACAGTGGTTATGGTACTCAACTGGTACTATGATTAGTACCAGTTCAAGGTCAACTACTGCCAAGTTGCCACTGGTGGGAACCTGAGCAAAGGCCTTAGCCCTCAGTTGCTTGAACTGCATTCAGCCATTATACTGCATTTGATTTTAATTACATTTAATTAAACGTAATTGAATTACATTACTGCTACAATTACAATTACTACAATCACTACCTGATATTGCAGACCCAACTATACTGCAGAATGCATTACATTCATTACATTACTATACATTAATTATAGCGTGATGATTTGATAAGTAACTTTTGGAAAAGGCTTTGGTGGTTTGCTGCTGCATAACGTTTTGACCAGATGTGTACGTTGCACGTTTTGCCATGCTTTAACGTCTTTTGCCACTGATGTGGTTCATAGCATTTGTAGCTACATTCATGATTTATTCATGAAAATTTGTTGGGATTCAAACTCATGAAGAAGAGGTTTAAATTATCCAGACTGGGTGGGGTTAACCAGCAAGCTGTCTCCTGAGCAACATCCCTAAACCTGGTGCTGAATGTGCTGTTTGCAGAAGTGCATTAGTAACTTACAATACATCCCAGCAGCTATACTGCCTCTGCTGTGGATACTATGTACAGTAAATGTTCCATAAGCAGTGCACTGGTTCATCTTATGATTCGTTTCAAAAGAAGGAACAGTCGTGCAATCAGGGAGATGTTAAGGAATAAAAGAAGGACGTTCCAATGTTAGGGAGCCCTAGCACTAAATAATCCTGCTCTTATTGTACAGAATAGAGAACAGGCCAGTGCAAGAGGATCTAAGAGACCGGCTTGATGTGTGAGGATGAAGCCGTACAGAGAGGTGGGAGGGAAGAGGGTCCTTCAGTGCTTTCTATGTAATCACCAAGAGTATGAATTGAATATAGGCAGCTACAGGAAGCCAATGTAACAAGATCAGTGGTCATTTGTGTTTTCTTTGTATGACAAAGTAGCTGAATTGCTGAATGTTGGATGTTTTGCAATTAATTGGAGGATTTATTAGCAGAATAAGAAAATAAGAAATGAATTTAGGCACTAAACTTTTGGAATTATGAAAACTGAGAGACCAGTGTAGATCAGCAATATTGCACAGGTGGAAGAATGTGAAGGTAATATATTTCCCTAAAAGAGAGAAATCACTAGAAAAACTCGCTTTGGAATCTGTAGTTTAATTGTGGTTTAAATTAAGAAAATTTGATGCCATCTAGTGTTTGTAATATTGAAGGCACTCGAACAGGAAAAGGGGGTAAGGGAGCAGTGGGTTTTGTTACAAGAGATACGAGTGTCATCAGCATAGAAACGAAATGAGACATTGTTGTCAAGCGACAGAACCAACGGGGAGCCTAGAGACAGCTAATAGAATGGGCCCTAAGACGGACCCCTGAGGATCACCTTTGAAGACCAGAGCAGTTTTATTTGCCATTGAAGACAAAAAGTTCTTTCAGATTGGTATTACCTAAAAAAGTGTCACCATTTTCTAGGTATGTGTAGGAAACTGTGATTAACCATATTGAAAGCAGCACTAAGATCAAGAAAGTCGAATATTATTAAAACCATGATGTGATGAGATAAAATGATGAGATGCAAGTTTCTTGCAGTGGTGATCACGCACTCTAGAGTGTGTGATCACCACTGCAAGAAATATCTCACGAGTAGAACTATTGCTAATATGCTAATATACTGTAGGTATTACATAGATTATACTTGTATTACTGTCATTGTCATTCATTCAAAACAAGTCTCATTTAGTAACTGCTGGTTCTTGTGCTGAATGCTTATTTCTTTTGTTTAGTTTGACACATCCATGCTAATGCCTTAGAACAGAGGGGGCTCTGAGACTGTACCCTCCTCTTTTTGCCTTTTAAAGGCATCCTGGGTGAATTTGGACTCTTTTTCCAGACCAACTATTCGACATCTGTGCTCTGGAACCTAGATTGAATGGACGTGTCTTTAATTAAACACTTGAAAAACATGGCAATGCCATCACGGTTTACGTAGATTTTATTTTTGTGTGATTTACGGTGAATGGGAGTAAAGGTACTTTAACCACAGCATTCTCTTTGGCATTAACTTCTATAAAAATTGTTGAGATCCTTGTGTATGTAAACATACTTTATGTATTTCCAAAGATCAGTGGAACAACAATACAGCACATATTTTGTTAAAGTCAGGGAAGCGCTGGCTGATAAAAGCCTTGACTCAGAACTCAGCACATTAAAATCATTAGAGAATATAGCATTTCAGGCACGGGCAAGAAGCCAGCGCACTCAGGGCCCACATGTGGAAGTCTGCAGCTATCAGTGCTAATGGGAGATGATGAGTGCAGATTCCAGGACCAGGGAGTTGCAGTGAACTCCACACCCAAATGTGGACAGCTCCAGAGCTGGGAGGTCACAGGCTGCACAGATGACACCGTTCCTGGACACTGCTTCACTGATCCTTAGGGAGAGTCTTGTGGTTCTTTGTGTGCTTGTCACCTGTTGTCTGTTTGCACCGATCGTGGGGGCTTTTGAGTAATGCATGGAAGTCCATACTATTCCAGAATAAATGAATGGCTGAAGGGGAGGTTGGGAGAAAGTGGGTTAAAGTGATCGTAGGTTGATTCTGTGTATGTCAACACGGCTGATCCGAAGATGACATATTTTATGTTGGGTTATGTAGGCACATACTAAATTGAGACTAGGCTTAGCATGTGGCCGGAAATGGTAAAAGAGCAGGCAATATTTTCTAGCTTAAAAAAAGATCAAAACTGGAATCCTTATATAAGAAGTTAGAAGTGAACCCTGCACTACAGAAATTCTGTAAAAAAATTCACTGAAGGAAATGTTTTTGCTTGATCTTGAGGAAATCACAAACACTGTCAGGTCTGAGCACTGGAAGTCATTTCCCAGGCCTCAGAATGTAATCCGGGAGGTGTGCACAAAGCATTCTTTCTCCACCTCTCTCTTGCACCACATGGGAATTATTGTGGGGTGCTGGTCACAGGTCCAGATTCGAGATTCCCCACTTTATGAGAACATCTGGAGATAATTGGAAGGCGGCAGGGTTTACACGATCGTTCTTGAAAAACGTTTTTTTTTTTTTGCTGCTAACCATTCTTAGAATCCTGAGACAGAATATATTCAACCCTCATGTCACATAAATAAATGAGTAAATTTGACTCATTAGAGAATTCAGCATGAATTCTTCATTCTGAAGTTAAAGATCTTACCTAATGCTTATTAATAATTTCTTTTTTGTCATGTCCTTTTTTTGTCATGTTCATTAGCAGTTTTCATGTGCTTTTATCACTGACTGTACACCTATCAAGATATTTTCCAATATAACAATTCAGTTATTGCACATCAGGTCAGGGAGTTCTCACAACCACAGATCCATAGGAAATTTTACAAATACATCTGAAAGATTAAGAAAGGATACGTTTAGGGATAGAATAGCATATAGTAGTTCAAACTTTCTTTCGGTTAAATCCAACCCTACTCCCATTGCTTGTTATATCAGACTTCATCTGATAGAACAAGTAACTTGATAGGAAACAACATATGGTATGAAGTATGAAGTCCCAGAGTAGCTATCACTAGAGTTCTCAAACTACTGAGGTTATGTTAAGCCAACATGGGTCTCTTGTAAATGCCCATGTATGGATCACAGACTCCTGCTGCTCATCAGGTAGAGCAAGAACTTACAACACCAAGGTCATCGATTCCTCCATTCCCAGGAATCTTGTATACTGTCTGGCTAATATACTGTAGATGCAAGCTGTTCTAGATAGGTCAGTCTGCCAAATACTATAAATACAGCATGGAATGTGTGTCAGAAGATTCAGACAGGACTTACTGTCTGATTACACAGGGCATTCTGCTTAATACCTTCATCATGAAATCCAATGTGTCCTCCTGCATCATATATACACAGAGAGAACTTGAAGAAACTGAATAAAAACCAAACGTAAGTTCTAAAATGCTCTGCTTCCTTCTCAGATCAGCTTTATGTGAACTGCTCCAGTCGGTGGAGTATCTTCTCCTTCTGAGTAAAGCAGTCCAGAGCAGCTGCATGTGCTTAAACGAGGGGCTCGCAAAATATCGGGGAGGTCAGAGCTCAAAATTAATCCCAGGACAATCTTTGGGGAGTTAAAAGCTCAGAGGGCTGCAAGCCTTCTTGGTCAGTCCTAGAGCATGAAGATGGCTGAGGGAGAACCCCCACCCAGCAAAAATCCCTGCCTTCATTTGAGCTCAGGTGGATGTAAATGAATGCTGCAGGTGTTAATTCAGGCCTGGGGATTATTATAGTCGTATAGGGCACAGTAGCGCACAGCGTTCGACCTTAACTATGCTCCTGTATCCTGGAATGAGGCCTGAACACCTTGAGCACAAATACTCTTTAAACATGATTTAACATGATGCCATTACGATCATTTTTGTACGCAATACCCTCACCAGGAGGCTTATTATTTAAACCAGGGGGAAAAGTTGCCATATATCACAAGACTGAGGTTATATAAAAAGTTAACTTTATTAGCAATGCCTCTGTGCTTAGATCAAACAGATTGTCGAGGACAGTTTGTGAGGGTCTATTGTGCACCAGTGAAAGAATTCCTTGATGCCCTACAATCGGTCGTTAGCCCGAAGTTGTTCATTTCACACTGGCAGAGAGCTCCATGCCCGAGAGTTGCTCCACAACAGGCTCCTTGTGTCAGATGGAACCACAAAGCTCTGCACTGGGTATCTCGTCACATTCTCACCCCACTGCCCTTAGTAGGCCCAAGTGCGGCCGAAACGGGGGCCACGGCGTCAAAACACCAGCCACCTCCGATCCTCTGATGATCAGTCCACTCCTGCAGCTATTTGTTCTGGTCTCCGCCCTATCATGTGACTGCTGACGTGTCTGCCTGTGCAGAATGCATGCAAACTGTTGCATAATGTTGAGTCATCAAAGAAAGGCTGTTAGACTATGAGGAACTCCTAGGGGCTCTTTAAATGTTAAAAGCCAAACAGAGCCCAGATAGAAAATGCTGAAAGGTAAACATGGTGGAGAAGTTCCACAAATCAGGTATATGAATTACCTGGTATAGAATAGCACTTGAATGACAGGGTGGTAATTTTGCAATGCATGTAAACAGTGTCTCCCACCCTCTGCTTAATTTAAACCAATTAAGGCCAGAAAGCATATAGACCTTTCAGATAAAAATAAAAATCTGGAGGCCATTGATAACTGGTCAGCTGACTGAGCCAATCACACGACCAAATGATTCATGGTGTCAGTCATTCACCGGCTGTTTGCAGCTATAGCTTGGCCTAACTCAGCTGGGGAGGAATGGCTAATGTTGGTAGGAGGTATGGTACTGAGAATGGCATTTCAGTTTGCTGCTGCACCTATTTTAACGACCTCACCTGAACCACTTCACCCATTGTAGGATGGGTTTTATCGATCATATGACAAATAGAATAGTAATTTTGGTATGCCTCTTTAAGAACTGACAGACAGGTTGTTTCATGTCTGGGTTTTCATTGCTTAAAGTAAGCCGTAAAATAAGTGATTTAAATGACCTAAATAGTTTCAGGAGCTGTTTTTCTGTCTACATCAAACTAAGAGTCTCATTATACAAGTTGTGCGAGTTGCATTGCACCAACATCAGAGGACACTTACTACCATGGAGGACGTACCCCTGGGGTGTCACCAGGGCGTTCTGGTCAGGTTTGACTACACACTACCCTACTCTGCTAGGTTTGACTACACACTACCCTACCCTGCTAGGTTTGACTACACACTACCCTACTCTGCTAGGTTTGACTACACACTACCCTACTCTGCTAGGTTTGACTACACACTACCCTACTCTGCTAGGTTTGACTACACACTACCCTACTCTGCTAGGTTTGACTACATACTACCCTACTCTGCTAGGTTTGACTACACACTACCCCACTCTGCTAGGTTTGACTACACACTACCCTACCCTGCTAGGTTTGACTACACACTACCCTACTCTGCTAGGTTTGACTACACACTACCCTACTCTGCTAGGTTTGACTACACACTACCCTACCCTGCTAGGTTTGACTACACACTACCCTACTCTGCTAGGTTTGACTACATACTACCCTACTCTGCTAGGTTTGACTACACACTACCCCACTCTGCTAGGTTTGACTACACACTACCCTACCCTGCTAGGTTTGACTACACACTACCCTACTCTGCTAGGTTTGACTACACACTACCCTACTCTGCTAGGTTTGACTACACACTACCCTACCCTGCTAGGTTTGACTACACACTACCCTACTCTGCTAGGTTTGACTACACACTACCCTACTCTGCTAGGTTTGACTACACACTACCCTACCCTGCTAGGTTTGACTACACACTACCCTACTCTGCTAGGTTTGACTACACACTACCCTACTCTGCTAGGTTTGACTACACACTACCCTACCCTGCTAGGTTTGACTACACACTACCCTACTCTGCTAGGTTTGACTACATACTACCCTACTCTGCTAGGTTTGACTACACACTACCCCACTCTGCTAGGTTTGACTACACACTACCCTACCCTGCTAGGTTTGACTACACACTACCCTACTCTGCTAGGTTTGACTACACACTACCCTACTCTGCTAGGTTTGACTACACACTACCCTACCCTGCTAGGTTTGACTACACACTACCCTACTCTGCTAGGTTTGACTACACACTACCCTACTCTGCTAGGTTTGACTACACACTACCCTACCCTGCTAGGTTTGACTACACACTACCCTACTCTGCTAGGTTTGACTACACACTACCCTACTCTGCTAGCTCGTATCACAGAAGGAGCAGCAGAGTTGCCAAGGTGTAATGAAGGTAATACCTTCATTAATTCATTAATTGGACCCCATAACAAATTGAATGGGGTTGAACTTATTCCAGCCTTGTTGGTCTGTGTGCATATAATATTGCATGGCTCAGCTGTATATGGGGCAGTCATGGTCTTCTGGCCAGAGGGTTGTGGGTTTAATTCCCAGGCCCTAGGTCATGACTGAAGTTCCCTTGAGTAATCCCAACTGCTCCTCAGGTGCTGGGCTAGGACTGTGTTCAGCTTAACTGAAGTTCCCATAATACTGTCAGAGGACTTATCAGAATCTGCATTGGTTTTCATTTGCAACTTTACTGTTGTCATGACTGATATTATAAAACTCACATATAATTACTTTATGAGTTTTAATTAAGTCTTAAAATGAAAAGGGACATTCCGCAGTTATCCTACTACCTGAACTATGTGTTAGTTGGCAACTGTTGCAGCTTGGTACTAAATGGCTCGTGAGCTCATAGCAGTCCACGGCCCTGGTAGAAACCTAATCTAATAGACATGCATGATATAGTGAGATACCTTACAGGGAAATAATAGCCACAAACATTGAGAGACAGAGTAAATATATATAAGTACACCAGTACACATCACATCAGTACAGGGCACAGGGTGAGGGAGTCAACCCCAACCAGGGGGAGAAAAGGATTTTGGATCTTTTTCTAATTGGTAAATGACAAATACTGAGCGGTATTTGGACTGCAGAACAAATATGAGAGTATTGTTGAAATTTAATTCAGCCCACACTCATACTGACTGCCTTTGCCTCTGTAGTCTACACTGATATATAAATACATTTGCATATTGATTTTTTAATAAAATAATAGTCTTCCCTGCAAGTCAGTGAAAAACACACTGCCATGTTCCTGGAACCATTTACTGATACGTATCTTGTGACATGGTGTAGTACTGGCAGCGTCTATGTATAGTTCTGATGGGATAAACTTCAACAGCGATGCTCAGATACACTGTACCTTTTAGACAATCTTTCACAGGTATGAAGAGCTCTAATGTGTCCAATCAAATCTTTGCCCAACACCACTGGCCTGTATTATTGACAACAAATACGATGGCTTGATGGACCTGCCAAATTTCTCCCATCGATGATGCACACGAAACATGACCTCATCCAGCTATGTCCAACGAAAATGTGCTGTGTTGCACTGTTGATGACATCAACAGTGCTCAGTGGCCATGCTCAGTGTGCAAATTGAGATACACATTAAATTAAATGTACATCTGGTTGCCTGGTTGCAGCCAGTCTGATGGTAAACTGGCAACCCAAAGTATAAACCTACAATTAGCTTTGGCATTCTTAAAGTTGTGTTATATCAAACTGTCTTGTCTGCTCTGTGTATCAAGTAAGGCTGAGATGAGCATACTCTGGATATCAGGACTATTTTACTGAACATCTTGGCTGAACCAGCCAGAAACTGACTGTGGATCAGTAGAAATGGGGCATTCCTGTTGTTCAAAAGGTGAAATGAAGCCTCTTCCATGTTCCCCATTCCCCCACTGAAGCCTCTCTCCCGTTCCTGTTTTCACCAAGACCACGTCCACATCTGTGCTCTGACGAGGCCTCTATTTCCCCTGCTTATGCAACACAGTGACAGATGACAGGAAGATATGGGATTACCATGCATTTCAGTACAGGGACTCCACGCCAATTTACAAGCCAAGTGATTTAAGGGGAGACTGCGGAAATGACCCTTGTACTGTGATACAGTTCAACCCTTCTGCTTGTTTAGAGAAGGATTTCAGGACACAAGAATACACAGTGAGGTAAGAGCATGTAAGAAGATACCCAGGATTACTGCTTCACAACTTAGTGTGAGGGAAATAAAGTACATAAAAATGTATGACAATATCAAGTGCTCTGTATTTCATTTTAAAAGAGGCAAGGAGCATGATATTATTTTGTATTAGCAATTAGAAAACCTTTTTTCCATGTTTTAACAAACATCAAACCCCACAAGCCACCTAACCAGAATATATCCAAAAGAAAGCTGAGAATCTGCCCACATAATAAAAGACAAGAAAGATGATACACGGTTTGGGTTTTCATACAGTGGAGTTCCACTTTGCATCCACCTGCCTGCCACGAAATACGAGCGTGAACTCCAAACAGTGGAGCAAAAAATTTTTTTCTGCAAAGCAGGTTTTCTCAATCCTCCAGCGAGTTTGTTCTGTGGAATGAACATGTAATGCATTATACTCAACACTAACAAGAAGTGAACTGTAGAAATCTCTGTGTGCGAGTACTATGCAATGATACGTAACACAATGTGCCTGGTATTATCTGCCTCAAGCCTGTGGATGAACACACATAAAAGCAATAAAGTTAGCAAGTCTGTGTGTTGTCTGCTTGAAATAGTTAAATGAAGTATCTAGTAGGTTTATGTTGCATTATTTATGTTGTATTAACAAAGTGCCAGAAACTATATTTCCTTAGTTAAAATGACACAATTTTTGTGGCTATTGTGTTATTATTTAAGTACAAGATAACATCTAGTTTCATGTATGCAGCACACTTTCTTATGTACTTATTCTCATGTTTTTAATCTTTTTAATAATATAAATTTCTTTTTAAAATCTTTTTAAAAATAATCATTTCAAGCAATAATAATATTGCTTGATTTTCCTTTATTTGGTTACTTCTGTACTGTGGATATAGCATTTTAATGATTTGGATAAGTGCAGCATGTAGATGAACTATAAGTGAAATATTTTACAATGTGTTTAATGAGTTGTGTTTGTCTTGTGTTTCTTTGGCTTTCTTAAATGTAACTCCCTTTTCATCCACTGAGCTGGAGACGGCATTAGAGTTGTAACATGAACCTTCTTTTACACCAAATGTTATTTGAAGAAGAATGAACCAGTGAGCTGAGCTTTAGATGCAAAGCAAGTAGACAGTGTATTAGTTGAAAAGGCTATAAAATTGTCCTTAGTATTTTTCTGTGCTAGTGCCTAAGGTGACTTTGACCCATGGTCTGAAATGATGGGTCACAGCAGCAGGTAGAAAATTTAGCAGGGCCTTATGAGGTAAAGTGTGTGATTTACTAAATGTTCTGTGAGCACCAGACAAACCCTCACACACACACACACACACACACACACACACACACACACGCACTTTTTGTCCATTCAGTCACTGACACCTGTGAGGACTAACAATACCATTCAACCTAAAAGCAACTCTTTCACTTTATCTCCGCCCTTTTGTCTGAATCTCTGGCAGCAAACAGAAGTGGCTGCTTCTAGGGTTCTGTACAGTGTGCACGGCCTTCAAGACACACAAGCACAACAGTTGAATTTTCTGTTACTGACCCTTGGCTTCAAGTTCGCCATCCCAGAACAAGGGCATTCCTATGAGGCCGAAGCTACACACGCTTAAGCACTCTTTATTTCACTCCGTCACACTTAAACACTCTTTATTTCGCTCCGCAGCCCTAGCAAAGACACTAACATCAAGCAAAACTTTAATTGCATAACAAAAAAAATGCACCCCTGGCAGGATCTCTGCATACTTTCCCTCGGAGGAAATGTTGTCGAGTCCTGTGTCTTCCCCCTGTTTGCTTCTTTTAAGCCGTAAATCACAGGGCCTATTGTGGGATCTCCTGGAGAAAAGAGATATAAACACGCGGAGCTCCTCGGAAGCCGGGAGAGCTGCGTGTATTCGGTACCGCGGCCAGGCGCGCCGGGTGCCAGTAGGACCAGCTGCAGCTTCAGACGTCTGCGGTGCCGCGGTCTCTCGGCATTAGTCAGGCTCACGCTTCCTCGAGTTGGAATTCGGGCTTAGCGCCATTCCCAGTTGACCGGGATAAGCGGCGTGGTAAGATATCTTCCATAACTTTCCCCACAGATTTCACACTTCTCTCTCTCTCTCTCTCTCTCTCTCTCTCTCTCTCTCTCGCTGTCATGCTAACGGGCACGCTGGAAGAATGAAGCACGTTTGTGACGGAAATCAGTAAAGTCGGTCATTAAAAGAAGAAGAGCTGACCGTATCCAGCTCTCTGTTTAAACAGTGTGTGCTGATGATTCCCAGTACTGTGACCAAGCAGCCAAGAATGTCCACTGCAGAAGCATGCTGTCCCCCCACTGCAGGTCCTGCTTAGGTTCTGTCTGTCAAGAGCTGCTTACATGCACGATGACACATTAAAAAGTGTCACTGTAATATGACACTGAATCATTACTTCTTCACAGAACCAGCGTAGACGTCTTAGAGGAGGTAAAGTTGTTAACGCCAGCTATCGCTACTGACTTCATGGTGATTTATAGCAGAATACAAGCAATCGCCATAAACACAGCGTCGGTGTTTGAAAGCATCTGTCGGGTGAAGATGTGCTCGAGACGTTTCTGAAAAGCAGCCTTTACTGGACTTCAGAGACATGCAGAATACAGCAGCAAACAGCAGACGAGACACAAGCCAGGCTCCAAAATGCCCCGCCGCGAATGCGTTTAGCAGGAAACTTCTCCCACCTTGATATGTGGAGGGCAGAAGCTGCTAAGGGAACGAATAGTCTTCAGGGAGTTCTTCAGGGCAACTGCAGTTTGGGTTGTGGGAGGAGGCACAACGGTAACATATGGAACACAGAGGGGTCAAATGGATGCGTGGAAAATCCACAGGGCCAACGGAAGTGCCGTTCACTCCAGTAAATCAGGCAGAGGGTCCATGTTCCTCATGTTCCTCTTCATGGTATGTTAGTGCATGTTACTGCTTGCAAGATTTCTGCACTCTTCATCTCTGACTCACCTGGATCTCCAAAGCAACTACGCCAGGCATGAGAGATGTGGCTCAAAGGCCAGCATTTATTTCTTTGATGTCTTAATTGTGGGATTTGGCATGATGACTTGAGCGTCAATTCTTCTTGAGGCTTTTAAAGCTGATATGTGATGTCCTTCATGTTAGCGTATTGGTTGCACTGGATACATAATGCCATCTATGATTTGCTCATTCCGGATGTCATACTGGCTATTAAATGTCCTTATCATTAGTCATTAGTCAATATATTAGTCGTGGGAACTCACTATTATATGAAATGTTATCTTTTCCCTGTCTCAGCACAACAGAGTGAACAGTCGATATGCTCCCGCACAGCAGCTAAAGCAAAGCGCTAACACCTCCAAGGTCATGGCTTCACGGCCCAGGGTGTGCACAGGATGTCGTCTGGTTTTAAACAGCAGTTCTGGATAAGAACGTCTGCTGAATGTGTACATGCGTGTGTGCGTGGGTCTATACTTGAAACTCTGGGGAGTAGGGGGTACCTGCGTGTACCACTGGAGTAGATACAGGTTTCATTAATGGTTTAAATTAATAATGTATTCATTGGTTGCTTATAAATCTAATAAGATTTAAGACCGTAACCGTGTGACAACATAGCACCAACAACCAGAACCTGCACGCATACACACACAAATACACTCACAGGTACACACATATTCTCACATACATACACACATAATGCACAAACAAGGATGGGTGCAGACTGCTGGAAGCCAGAAAGACACAGATACCAACAGCAGGGTGAGTGGAGGGCACGGCCAGTCCTAACAGGGATAGACAGGGCGGTTGCTCCCTTCAGACGTGTCTGTATATCTTTCAGTTTGACTGATGTTGGAGCCAGTTTGCCTTCATCAACTTCACTGTGCCAAGTGTTATCTAAAATGGTACATTCTGTAGCTGCAGCTATCAGTGCTAAACAGGCAGACAAGCTAACTGCTACATATTCTTACAGGAATCTGGCAGGCTGGAACTGCTTCTAGTTCTCACCAGCAGTTGGCATTGCTTGTCCTGTCAGAAACTTTGTTTCCCTAAAAGCTTGAAATAAATTTATTTGTTTTGGTTAGTCACTCATATTCCTTCACAGCAAGCATTAAGGAAGATGAAAGCACAGTTCAGAGCTATTATACAAATAACAGCCTAGAGCTAGTTTGAAATGTTAACACCAATCAGCCTGCAATGTGTGTTTTCTTTTCTTTCTTTTGTGAATGCTATTTAACAATGTTACAATCAACAGCCTATATAGCTGATAAATGAGAGAGTTTGATAAATTTTAACATGAAAGTAAACTGACAAACATATAATATGCTGTCACTGAATATCCAGCCACCTGGCCACGTTTATTGTAACTGTCTATCAAATTCATATAGTGGTGCAGAAATTTTCACGACTCCCTGGATGCTAAAATGTGCTACTGCCTCCTTACAGAGATTCTCTCTGCCTTCTTTCTACAGATCTTACAGGTGAATCTAGTGATGTCCATCCTGCTGTATGTGATGTTCCTCGCGTACCTCTATGGCATCTCCGCCACCACGATGAACAAGCAGAGGCCCACCCAGGACCCCATCAACACTCTCATCGTCAAGCTCTTGCAGGCGGACATCAGCCGAAGCCGGCAGAGACAAGACGAGGGGACTCAGGATACACCCTTGCCTAACGCCGCGGGGACAGAGCGCCCCCTGCGGCTCAGCCCGTCCGCTCAGCAACAGCCGAGCAGGGTGAGAGCCAACGAGCTCCTCCAGCAGCACAAGCGCTACAACTCGCCCCGGGTGCTGCTGAGCGAGCGGCCCCCTCTGCAGCCACCGCCGCTCTACCTCATCGACGACTTCGACGGCGGCAACAAGACGCGGCAGAAGCGCTACGCCGAACACAAGAGCTACCGGGGCGAGTACTCGGTGTGCGACAGCAAGAGCCGCTGGGTGACGGACAAGACCACGGCGGTGGACATCCATGGGGAGCAGGTGTCGGTGCTGACGGAGGTTGACATGGTGTGGCCGAGCATGAAGCAGTACTTTTACGAGACGAGCTGCCAGAACAGCAAGACTCTCAGCAGCGGGTGCCGCGGCATCGACGACAAACACTGGAACTCGCAGTGCAAAACCTCGCAAACGTACGTGCGCGCGCTCACCAAGCACAACAACGTGATGAAGTGGCGCTGGATACGGATTAACACCTCGTGCGTCTGCGCGCTTTCGCGCAAACACCGCAGGACGTAAGCGAAAGGTTGCGCGACCACTCCACTGTCTTTGGGGGAACGGGGGGGGGGGGGGGGGGGGCTGTAAATATATAAATATAAATTATTATTTAAGTTATATGAAATGCATGTAGTCTACACATGTCTATATGATGTATAAATGTATTTGTGTTATTTATTTGAAGTTGTTATCAGAGCAAAATCTAAAAAGAGAAACGCATATGAACTCATGATAAAAAAACTGCCCAGTTCCATTAAGCTACAGGAGTATTACATGAAAATATGTGCCTTGGTCAAGCGTCTTCACACATATCACACCTTTAGATCTGAACCCTGGGATCAGCTGCAATCCAAGCAGAAAATGTACTAGAACTTAATACAATTTACATGATATATATATAAGAATACTTATAAAAGTATAAATTTGTCAGTTACATTCTCATTACTGCAGTATTGCTCAAGAAACATACTCTGGGCTACTGATACTGTTTTAGCAGTATCGCCATCAAGTCGGTGGTTGGGTGGGGGGGAGTCAATGTTGAGATTCTGTCATTTACTTTGAAGAGAATAATGACACCTATGTATATCACATAAACGCATGGAATAAGCAAGAAATACATATATAAATATATTTTTTATATCACTCATTTAGTTGTGCACAAACAAAACCACGGTGCACACGGGTATACAGGCTAAACTGTGCAGAAAAAAGTCATTCACAGAAAATCTTTTAGCACTGGAGATTGGTTGTTATAATACAGAAAGTAACAAAACAAAACTTAACAATGGTGGTCTTATATTTTAATGGACTGGATGATGTCCAGTTGTTGCTATGGAATTTTTTTTTTTTAAGCAGCATATTTTGCCTTGTGTAAAACTGCTTATTAAGTCATTGGTTCCAAATTCATCAGTTCAATAATTCATTAATTACTCAACCTATCACATCCTCTTTTACTAGTTTTGCACATAAGAGTTTTTGTTTTGGGAGGGCCCTCCTTGGCCTAACCATGAGGAACTTTCGTGTCACATGAAATTATTCGGGACGGGTCTGTAAAAAAGCGAAACTCCAGTGCATGGACACTGAATCCATGTAGTGAAGGTAATAGATAATACAAAGAGCAAAGCACCAACGTGTGAGGTTATGGCTGGGACAACGTCATGAAGCCCCTTGAGTAAAATCAGTCAGCAAACGGAGGAGCCATGGCCATCCGTCAGGACTGGTCATGCTCTCAGAGACATGCTCTAGTTCCTGGAGGCTTCCCACCAGCTCCGGGCCTGGAATCACCCCCAAAGCAAACCCACTTCATGTTTAGTCCACCAGTATTGCCTGTAACTTTGCCTGTCCTGCCCCCATCCAATAAAAAAATCCAACCAGTCTGTAGGAAGAGTCATAGGCGACAAATCAGCTCTAAAATGTGTTAATGACATTGCAGTTTTACAGAGGAGTAAAAGAGGGCTTCACTCTTAGGTTTATCTTAGGCCTCAGGCCTTTAGCCTGGGCACTCGCAATATAAAAAGTCCTGGCTTATTTCACCATTACACGTTTGGGTTACGATTTTTTAAGTGGCAGCACAGCAAATTCCGATTTGTCTATATGAAACTTTGAGATCTGCAGAGACATCTTGTTACTCATAAATCTGACTTCAGAGCTAAACATAGTGATATCTGATTCGTAGTAATGGTGCTCAGTACTTATTTGACAACAAAAAGTCTCTCTCTATTTTTTTCACCCCCAGATAAAAGGTCCCTCAAAAATGCTTCCACGGCAAGTGGTGATAGCTAGCTAAACGATTTAGGTGTCACCGTGAAGATAAAGTGCCCGTAAATTCGGCACGTACCCTTCTTTAAAGTTGGAGATGTCTGAACAAGGTGTAACATAAGTAATGTTATGACTGATCAATTAATCATGGCCCATGCTTCAGTTGTGTTACGGCCATTTACCGAACACGCTGGGATGAATACCTGTGTAGCTGTGATTGGCTACAACGAGGAAACCTGATACCACAGTGATGACTCCGTAAAAATGAGGGTGATGTTGAGGTCTCAGATGTTGAGGTTAACGTTGATGGAAAAAAGACAAATGTATCATCATCTATCATTTGGTGAATGACACACCAGTTCCTGCTTTGCAAATCAGAGACAAAAATGCCCATTCCAGTCGCACACTTGTTAATACTTGTCATAGCTTTTAATTTTATTGAAAATTTTTTAATTGACAACCAGATATAGTTGCGTTCAGAGGACTGGACTGCGTAAGGGATATTTGAAAGCACATACAGCTGGTGCTTTACAGCTCAGGGGTCAGTTGAGCTTAGGAAGCCCAATGTGCGTAACACAGAGGACTGTAAGACTATTACACCCTCCACTAGCAATCCCAGAAGACCAGTGTAAGAAAATTCCCTTCTCCCTCTAAGAATGCTGGCAAATGCTGTTACTATTAGTCTCCACTCACCTCTTGGCCTTTCAAAAGGCGTGACTTAAAAGAAATGGATAAAACTCTAAGTTCCCATTAAACTATATCCATTATTCCATTGCTTCCAAGTGAATGGAATGAGGAGGATACAAGAACAGGATGCAATCTGGATGAAACTATGATACGATTAAAGATTAATAGATCATAGACAGAACTAAGACAGGCCGCTTCCGTCTAAAAGGCCATGTAGTGTAAAGTTTAATTATAAAAACTTGTATCAAATTATACATGGTTATTAAACATTAATAATCTTGTTCTGTAATGCCTTGTAGGAAACATAGTGCTGGAGCATTTTAAGACACAGGGGTGACACAACAAAAAGAAATGAACAGAACTTTTAAATGAAAAAGGATAATGCTGATAGACATCATGACTGACAGATGCTGTTTGCTTTGAGTGACAGCTTTGGGTATGAGGTTAGGAAAGAGTTCAGGAAAAAGCAATCAACAGAGCTCTGGACCACCATACAGGAAACATACCTCCTGTGTTTCATTCAATATTCCAGTGGGGTGCCTACTCCATCTCGGACTGCAGCTATAGAAAGAACATTCATACAGTAGATGAATTCGGTTTGCTCTCATTTCCCAAGGAATTAGCCTTCACATTTATTGCTTTTCCTGATGTAAGACTGAATCTAGCACTGCAGTCTGGAAACCGTGCAGTCCTACACGCCCCTCGTGCTCGGATTGTGATTAGTTCAGTAAAACATTTCCACATGTTTTTACTGTGTGTAAAAGACCCTGCTGTTGTTGTGCATACTGTATACAACGCCTGCTGCTTTAAACAAATGCAAGCATCCTGATCACGGCTCTTCGACCGTTTCTAACGCCGGAGCACACCGAGGATCGCTCTCGATTGCTGATGAATACTTCCAGCTTTTCAAAAGGAGAATGTGCCAAAAAAATGTATTCATGGACCACATACTTATTCTAAATGTCTTTTCCTCTCTGGGTATATCAAGACTGAGTTAACTGTGACAAAAACAGATTTCTATTTTAGTAAGGAAAATACTTGTATTGGACGTGTCTTGTTTAGTGAAGTAGGTTCTTTTGATAAGTACTGAACCCTCACTCACCTGTCATCTTTGCATCCATATGTCTCTCTCCTGTGTTCGCTTGTACGTTGAGGTTTTTTTTTTTTTTTCTGGACGTCTGACCAAATTTTCTCACCTCTTTCTCTCTGATACTTGAATGAGTGTTGTGAGTGAAACTGCCACTTAAACACAATGACACCTCCTCCTTTTACCCCAAGGACTTCTCTGAATAAACATGTTTTTATAACATCTGCTTCCATGTGATCGGATCTATGTTTACTGAGTTATATAAACAACAGCAGTGGAATCATTTTTTTTTACATGTGTCATGTGCTGGGCAGAAAGCCAATGAAGCACAAACCAGTTAGCACCATGTGACCTTTACAGTAGCTCAGAATTAAGGGTGAAGTTCCCACATTTTATGAAAACTTATTTTGGGTTGCCTTGTTGTTTGGGGTAAAAGCCAAATTGGTCACGCCATGTGACCAAAGGCAGATAATGCAAATACAAGGAGAAAGTAAATATGGGCCATCAGGGTGGGCTCTTAGATTAGAGCTATCAAGGAAGTGACCCCTTGGGCATGCTACCATGAGACCAGTACAAGGATAAGGGACCACCAACATTTGGCAGCCCATAAATATAGCAAAGGCCAAACTGCACAGGGAGGAAATAGCTGTGGACTGTGGTTAGTTAGGGTGGAATCCTCGAGCATCTTGTCCTGAAAAGTTCTTAAGACTCATATTCATGGCAGATATGCCAATGCTCATGGTGAATTGTATAAGTTAGAATGGGATTTATTTTCCACTGGAGTAACCAAGGAGGTGAGCACTGTAATCTCACCTATTTATTGCACCTATAAGTTTCCTTGTCTCAGCTTCGGCTGCATTTAATGATACCAGGACGTGTTACCTAAATACTAAATAAGTCTTATGTTTACAAAACAAGAGTGAATCCCAAAATGATGAGTCACAGTGGCCTTTGACCTCACACTTCAGCGACTGTGCCAGGGGCTATGACTCTTAACACCTTAACGCCTGTCCGAAAGCACACGAGGGTGAACCATTCACAAGATACCACACTCCATCCCTGCTGAGATCATCCACCTATGTCTCCCCCTGCTTTCAATAAGCGATATTCATTCCTCTCTCTCTCTCTCTCTCTCTCTCTCTCTCTCTCTCTCTCTCTCTCTCTCTCTCTCTCTCTCTCTCTCTCTCCCTCTCTCTTCTGAATGTGGTGCATGTGGCAGCTTACTGACAAAAGTGCCGAAGCCCTAAAGCCTTCACTGGCATCGGCCTCACCCCGGTCCCCTGCCGCGGAAGTTACGTGCACCTCGGTGCACACCAAGGTGCTGTCATAGTTAACTCCTGACCTCGGTGCAGAAATGAGGGCTTGGGCCCGAGGGGAGGCCGCTGGGAGCGGTTGGCCTCCCACTGATCCTCGACCAGTTGTGAGGTGTCTCCTCTCGTGATTAAGGGTTAGGTGCTGGCTAGGGTTATGCGTCTTTGGAACAGTACAAAAGGGCAGATTTTAACCACATAGCACAGGGGCCGTCATGACAGAAGCAGGCGCAATTCATTAAGATTGATGGGACGGAGGGATTTTATTAGTGTCCCAGTGGCAGTTCTGACACGGTTGTGCTGAAATAGCTGTAATATTTGCTCTTTTTTGACTGGATATATTACTGATTGGAATAGCCTGAGGACCCCACTGCATCAGTGGAACAGCCAAAGGAGAACACACAAGAAAAAAGAAACACTGCATGGGTCTATTCCAGGTGAGTGAGCTGGATTATTCTAACAGCAGAGCCGTTAACACGTAAGGCAGCACAGGTACAAACTGGAGACGGAACAGTGGGGCACCGTGAGAGTGAATGTGAAGGAAGAAAGATTTGTGATTTGTTAAATGCTTTACACTGGATGGTTCAGTTAGATATATTTGAACAATCAATATTACATTTACATCTAAAGGGAATTTGGTAAGTGTTCTATTAGAAAAAGCTTGGAAAAAAAAAACGTGAAAAAACAAAATACCTTACTGTTAAACTCTTCTTTTAAGGATGGCTCATATGACGAGGTTTGCTGCAATTCCTATGTCTAAGGTAATGTGACATATAAACTCCTCCTTTATTAGAAAAATTGACCTTTCACTTACATCCACTGGTAGTAGGCACGTTATAGGCATACGATTTCAGACCGTAGCCTGTTTGACATGCACAATTTCTCAATCACGTTGTTGTGCTCATGACCGGACAGTTTATACATGTGTCAGCGTGATTGCTGGTTTGAGAGCGGTCTGCCTTCCAGAAAGTTCCAGCAAATAGCAAATACATGCCATGTGGTCAGAAGCTGAACACTGATGAGGTGCATGATGGTTAACTCAAGCTGAGCATTAAACAGACGGGCTGTTTCTCCAAGTGTATACAAAATGTTTCATATGAGCAAATGTCTCTAGAAAAGTGGGTGGTAAGTGAATTTTAACCACTCAGCTCGTTAAAAAGCAAACCCGGCTTAGTGTCGGATCTATTTGTTAGGGCCCCGTGCGTGTGCTGAGGTGAAATAGACACTTTTGTCGCGATGGCAATGCTCACACCAAACGCTCAGCGCCTGTGTGCTGTCATACGGTGTCCTCCCTACAGTGCATGAGGGAGATGTGCAAAGAAGAGGACTACGCATTCCTGAACGCCAAGGGAGACACGACTAGGACGCCAGAGACAAGTGTCCCCGAGGGGGACGAGGGACCCGAACGACAGGACAGCCGTGGGGAAAGGGTGAAGATCATCGGGCGGATGGGGGCCGTTTATATCCCGTTTTCCTTAGCATCGTTGGCTGCTAGTCCAGCGTTTGAGCGTGCGTTCTGGTTTTGCACAGGTGTGGCGGAGACTGGAAATGGAGCGGCGGGAGCAGGAGAAGCAGAGGGAGGTGGAGGAGCAGAGGAGGGTGGGTGTGGATACCCCACGTCCAGCTCGCTACGCCCGGCGGCGGGGGACGAGAACCCTACCTGCACCCTACCGCTAACAGCCCAGGCCGTGCTAAGCACAGCAGACCTCTGTGTTCCAGCAGACGCTTGTTTGCGCATCGCTCCTGGTTACAGCTTGCGCTTGCGATGACCCCTGCTGCCCCGGATGGTACAGCGCTGACAAATCAGTCTGGACTTACCCCCCCATAAACCACAGACGCAGCAAGCATGCGGCGGCTTGGCTGAAAGCTCAGGGCTGTATGGGAAGAAAATCATAAGCCCCTGTCTAGGTTTAGGGATGGTGTGTGTGTGTGTGTGTGTGTGTGTGTGTGTGTGTGTGTGTGTGTGTGTGTGTGTGTGTGTGTGTGTGTAAGGACAGAGGCCTTCCCGCTGCGCGCTCTCTGCTGTCGGCGAGCATGGGAGGCTCGTAACGCCAGCATGGGAGGTCACACCAAAGGACCACCTTGTTGTTATTAGTGCAAGCTATTTGCACTTAGTGGGTTAATTGCTCTTACTACAGCTGCACTGTAGTGTTGGCCCTTGGTACCCATGTGTGCCCCCCCGTCTGATCGTCTCATCATGCCCCACCACCAATTTCCATAGAAACAAATAAACAGAACACTACAAACACCCCTGACAGCCTCTCCTCATGCGAATCTGTGAATATGTGACTCGGAAGGAGATGGGGGGGGCGTGGCGGGTGTGGACATTTCAACTGTCTGCACAATGAAGTGCCAGAACGTGTTTTTAAAAGGCGTTACAAATGGAGGCGCCGCTTTTCAATGTTTTCCACATGCCGACGATCTCAAGGTGAAGGCCTCTGCTTACACAAGCTACTCTATTACCGGCGCGGAGACGGGAAAGACGGTCCCCGGCAGACATGTCTGAAGTGTTGAACAGCAGAGGTCACGGACAGGTCACAGCCAGGCCCGTTCCCTCGCACTACATCAACTGATTCGCCCCAATATGGACAGCAAGGCCTGTCTCATAGCAACACAGGAAGCAATTTTTCAGCATTAGGTGTTTTTCTGTATTTAGGGATTGGCCTAACGTTCAGGAAAAGACATCCCTTTTCATAAAAGGGCCGTTAAAATGCCAGAACCTCTATTAAAAAAGTGAGTTACTGTCCCAAGACCAGTAGACACTATTTTCAAATAAAATAAGACTCACGTTTGCAGTTTGTTTCTTTGAAGTGTAATAACACAATTTAAAGTAAGAAACAGCTTTGGCAAAGAAGAGCTTTGAGTGACACTAATATACACTAACATCTTGCCAAGCAGATAACTGAGGGTTAGACTAAATTGTGTCCCGGATGTGTGTGTGTGCATGTGTGTGTGTGTGTGTGTGTGTGTGTGTGTGTGTGTGTGTGTGTGTGTGTGTGTGTGTGTGTGTGTGTGTGTGTATGTTGGGGAGGGCCCTCTACAGAAGAAGGAGGAGCTGTGGAAGAGGCATGTGGCAGAACTAGCATCTGAACGCGAGTCACTCCGTGACAGATCACACAGGCTACGTGAGTTCAGGGTGAGGTAACCCCACTGCTACACACACACACACACACACACACACACACACACACACACACACACACACACACACACACACACACACATACACAGATGTGAGATTCAAGGACAGGCTGACTTAACCAAGCAGTTGTTACATACAGCACAATAAGCAGTATCAAGTCAGGCTGCCTGAGGCATATGTTCATACACCAGTCAACCCAAAGTTAACATTATTCAAATGTTCACAAACACAATTCCTATGAGAACACAGCCAATGAGACACTTGAAATAACGCAGACATTCTTATAGGCTTTGTGACACTCCCATAGTAATTACACAACAGCTCATTCATAATTTCAAATTTCTCTTTCATACCAAAGAAGAGTTTGTAAACTTGTGTCAGGTCACGTTTGAAATTGTGATTAAAATGGATTTAGACGGTAACCACGGAGAGTGAGTAGTTTAGATATTTGTATTGCTGTTTTTAAATCTTTTTACCCCCTACACTTTCACCTTACAGAACTTTCAACGGAAAGTGTTGACACAAGACCTTGGCCTGGATCCAAGCTCAGACAATGAGAAGCTCAGTGAACTCCTCATGAAACTGTAGCGATGGAGAATGGAAAAGAGTGTTAGGAATCATGGGTAGCAGAAAGTAAAATGGCTGTGAGACAAAATGACAATCACGGAACGTCAAAAACCTGCCGTCATAGGCACAGGCCAAGCCAGCTCCCCGATGTGACCCTCGTTAGGGGGCACAGACTGACCAAATCTCAGACAAAGGCTCTAGGAGGTGTGGTTATGTGTGCGGTTACCCTGAAAGAGGGGTGTGTTTCCTTTTCCATGTGAATCTTTATTTCGATTCTTAAAGAACCTTATACTGCCACTCGTGACAAGAGAGAAAATACATAAAGAGAGAGAGAGAGAGAGAGAGAGAGAGAGAGAAAGGGGTGGGGGGCAACAGGGCAGGTTGGGTATTAAATAAAAGAGAATGTGTAGAATCATGTTGCAGCGTGTCTGGACCCTGAGGGCAGAAAAGGACCAGGCTGTAGCCTCTCTCGCTCGACCTCTCTTTGAGAGACATGGCTGCTACCACCGAGATGCTACAATACTACACTGCCACTTATACAAACGCTTTGGAACTAGGCAGCTATTACTGGGTGTAATGTTGTATATTTTTTGCTCTGACCTATAGCTGCGCTATCACGCACGTCGCCTTAACACATCTTCCCACTGTATTTTCTTGTTAGTTAATAAAAGCCTCCTGTCATTCATGTCGCCTTCCGCTCGTTCACGTTGCCCTAATTCTCAGTGGTACAGCAAACAATGAGCTTTACCAAGATGGTCTCCATCTGCCAGGGTTTGGAGGCAGCTTCTCCATGGCCGCACCGATTGCTAGGAATCTAACCAAGAGACATGACAGAGGAACCGCGTGGACAAATCAGGTCAGCTTGGGGTTTTGTCAGTTTCACTAAGGAATGTGCTACAGGCAAGGCTTTACATGCCTGCACACACAAAATGGAGGAATTTAGAGATGCACACTCGCGCACGCAGAGTTGTGTAGCTAACACTTGAAACCAGGTGAAACACAAGTATGTAACATCTCCAGAGAAGCTGCCCTTGAGCAAATTCTGAGATGTTGTGACCGCTGCTCCTCAGATTTGAAAGCCTACATACAGCCTCTATTATCCCTCATTTATATAGCATCCAGCTCCAAGCATTGACAATATATATTTATATATGCTATATGCTATGAGAAAGGTAGATACAATATCAATATATATAATAAATAAACAACTTTTAGTGCTCCTGTAGCTGACCTGCTACAGCAGGAAGAGCAAGGTGCTAGCACTATAAATGTGTGTGTGTGTGTGTGTGTGTGTGTGTGTGTGTGTGTGTGTGTGTGTGTGTGTGTGTTGCTCTGAAAATGTGTCAGCCAAAAGTCTTTTAACATTATCCCACACCTTGCTGGTGTTGTGAAGAAATTCCCTACCAAAAAAACAACAACAAAATATCGAGAGGCCTTGAATACCGACTCTTCCAGTTTGATGGTGGGTATGTGGTATGTTACGTGGCTGTCAGGATAAGGCCTCTATTATTAATGAAATCACTATACAACTGCTCTGCAATTTCGGCATGGCTGCACAGAATTGGGGTCTACAAGCAATTCACATGCTGCCCGGAGCCTGAGGTGATTCAAGCAGAGAGCCACTGCAGTCAGAAGAAGTGGAGAGTGCACAACAATTCCAACGTGAAGCAGGAACGTTTGACAAGAGCCTCTGGTATCCAGCAGACACACTACTCAAGCTGAAGAGAAGCCCTGACTTCAGCCAATCACAGGACCTCTAAAACTGAAGGACGTTTGAGGATTGTCACAATACCTTCAGATCTGTTTTAAAATATAGATTTTAAGAACACAGAGACGGTATTGCTACAGTATTATTACAAAGCTATGGTGTTATTTGAGGGTGCTCTCATCAAATAAAATGTTTTCTTTCCACATTGTCATGCCATTGCAATGTCCCACAGAGTCACAAAGATTGGCAAAGACAAAACCAAAGTTAACCTGAGACTTTTAAAAGCCTGATATTTGTAGACCAAGTTTTCCATAACTTAATTTAAAAAAATTTAAGTTAATTTTAAATAAAATGTGTCTGACAAATACAAACGACACCTTGCTCCTTATTGGCAAGTCTTCCTTGGCCTGACTGGACATTAAATACTCTAAACTGGGAGCAGACATAGCTGCAGCCTAGAGATGTTGCTTTTGGGAATACATTGCATGCGCATGTTATGTAAATAGCCTCTTGCATGAATATTAAGTCCTGCAAGTCCTTTAAGGAGCAGGGAATGTGCCGGCTAGAGGCTGGTCTTTATCCTTCCGGCTCCAGGCCACATGGCGGTGATGGTTCCTTCAGTGATGGCGATCAAACGTGAGGAAAGGTTATAGATGTGGCCATTAAAAGGTCCCGGGAGGGCCCACAGTCATAAACACATCCAGCAGTGTCCCGAGCACCAAGCTGTAGAATTAGAAAAGTGGACCAATAGGTGATGACAGCATCATGGAAGAAGTTAAATCCTGTCTTAATGTTTATAACCTGCTATAAAGTTGGCCTAGTTGACTTCAGAGTAGGTACGGGTTACTGACTGATCTTCGTCAGGTAAGATGTGCTGCAACGTAAGTAAAAAATACCACAGAAGCCCACGAAAAAAACATAACAATGAGCTTTAAGATTAAAAAGATTTATGATATGGCCATAAGTAGGTACAATAGACCTTACCTATCAACATACCCCCAACACATACTTCAGCAACTTACCTCAGCTAAACAAACCGACACATGAACATTAAAAAACTGAACAAATCACTGTGTATGTAAAATATGAGGATTTTGCATCTTTAGAGAAAGAGATCTGTAACAAGATTTGACACTCATTCAGTTTTATGTATTCATTTTTGTACAATACAATTTGTGGATTAAAGTACAGTTTTTCGCTCCTTATTTCTTATTGACTGAAGAGTTTCAGGCTCTCTATTAAACCAAGTGATGTCACATTATTCAGATAAACACATGAAGCCTACAGTGACGCCATTACCTGAGAAGATGAGTTCTATTTATTTGCTGTGATACGCTACATCTCATCAAATTTGCAAAAGCAGTTTTCTGTTTGTGCAGTTTCCTGAATTGTGCAATGACTGCATGAGTATGGACCAGATGTGCACCAGTGTTCGAGATCCACCCCCCCCCCAAAAAAAAAAAAAAAAAAAAACCGAAAGGAACACCATCTTCTCAGTTCAAGAACAGATGGAGGGAGAAAACATTCCAAAATATGTGGGAGGCCCCTTGGAGAAGAGTCCCGCTCCCACTCCACTGTCCACGCTTGTCAACCAGTCACTCTGTGCATGGGATGACCGTAAGCTGTCCAGGGAAGACCGGGCCGCATGCGCAGGGCCTCTTCCACAGACTGCTTAGATATGTCGCGGTTTAAAAAAAAAAAAAAGAAAAACAGCAAAAAAAACCAACAGGTGGCTTGTGGTCATATGGTCGGACATGCAGTACAGAGACGGGTAAAATAACGACCTCTTCTGTTTCTTAAGTCCAGTGGAAAAAAAAAACACTGCAAAGAGGGGGCGGCGCCCTGGGTAACGAGACGGGCGGCTCGGCCCCGCCCTCCCCCTGTCTCTCAGTCCTCCGTTCCGAGCGTGGGCGATCCGGAGACTCCGCCCCGCTCGCCCAACCCGACCCCGCCCCTCCCTGTGCTCACACAGCCGTGTGCCTGCCCGCGTCGCTGTGGGGGGACGTGGAGGCCTGGCGGGTAAACTGGCTGAAGCTGGCGGCCCGGGCTCGGGTGCGGGGCCGCGGGGCCAGAGGGCCGAAGCCGGGGGGGTCGGGCAGGGGGGCGTGGGGCAGAGGGAGCTGCACCTCGGAGGCTGGGTCAGACTCCACCCGGGGGGGCTGCTGCGGACGCAGGGGCTCCACCTCTTTGGAGAAGAGACTGTGGATGAGCTGTAGCTTCTCCTTCTCCTCGTTCATGAAGACGTCCACCAGCAGGGTCTTCTCCCTCTTCAGCTGCTCACTGATGTTCTTGGGCACGTCCGGGATCACCCAGGCTACCAGCAGACCCATGAACATTACCAGATTCTGACACACACACACACACACACACACACACACACACACACACAGGGTGATAATTGGTGTTAAAAAACAGAGGCTGGACGTCTGTTGACCTGAATGGCATTGCATTTCAGTGTGTCTCCCTTCGTCAAGCTGGTCTCCACCAGTGGGGTTAGGATGATTACTTTCAAAACATATTGTGTTACAGATGACTGATTAGCTAACTGAAGAAAATAGGTTGCAATATCAGCGACCTATTCAAGTTACGGTCCATTAATTTTGAATTATTTTCCATTTGAGAACCACATACTTTGCAATTTAAGCTTTCTCTAGAAAAACATAACCCTAACACTATAGAAGTTCACTGTTTTCACATTTATATTCTAAATACGTGTTATATTTTAAATACAGAATACTATTACATGTATTCTGTTACTGCCCAACATCACTAACAAGGTCCAATCAACTGGTACCTGCAGTGGTGGTCAACAGACTAATTTATGATGCGGATGCATAAAAAAATGGGGAAATTGTCTGTGCTGCGGTGTTCCAAATAGGGGTTATAAACACAGGGCAATGCACTTTAAAGATGGGACACGTGAGCTCGTGCTGCAATGACAGCCAAGCTGCTGCTCCCTGGGATGCATGTTACACAAGAAGCAGCATGCATAATGTGATGTAATTGCTTACTGTGATCGGGCGAAAAAGTATTTCAACCCACTGGGGAAACAGAGAAAATCCTTCCTGGATTTCGCATGCAGCTATTACGTAGTGTTCGAGCTAAGCCTGCCGTTTGAGAAAGGCCGGTTTAAAAAACGTCACGGTGTTTGGTTGCTGCCGATGTTAAATGCCGCACCTGGAACAGTATGACGAAGGCCAGTCGTGCTGCGAGGACTGACCAGTACTGTTTGGAGAACTGGTACGGCTGGGGCGACCACGGCGGTTCTCTGTAGTCCTTGTACCTGCAGGCAGAGCAGCAGTTAAACATGTGGGCTAAGAGAGAGGCATTTACGGTAGCTGTCTTTAGCCGCCGGCTGTTTCTTCTGGCTGGCGATAACAACAGAGGGTGAATCAGTCGCACATGCTCCACACATTCCTTTAGCATGTTAGGTCTGAGACATCTTCACTGATTATTCCAGGTGATTTAAAGCAGAGGATCGTGGAGGCACGAACACCCTGACTTCTCCTTGGGTTCCTCCAGGGTTCCTTCGCAGTACCGTGCTGGACTTCACGAGGGAGCAAAGAGTGGAGGGACACTGCAAGAGCTTTCAGGTATCGGCAGTCATCACAAAATACGTAAAGAGTTTGGTTAGTGCCTAAAGTCAACAGTGCTCTGTATAGATCTATCGGAACAGATATCATCATCCAGTTCCTTATATTTAAATATTTATCTGCAGATTAAATCGGTTGCAGTCTGCCTGGCCATCATATTTCTGATGTCCTGCATTGAATTATGAAAACAATGCTTCAGTGCAGAGTTCCTGACCATTCTTCAGTTTGTTGCCATATACAGTAAAGCTTGGATCTTTAAGGCTGGTGGCCCTCCACTGCCTGGGATTTAATTTACGCAGCTGAAATAAAGAACATGCTATGGCACAGATAAGGATTTATTTGATTTGTTGATGTTTTAGACTATTTATAGAAGACTATTTATAGACGTTTAACAGCACTTGAACCCCTTTAAGACCCGGCTACATCCGTCACTCATACAGAAACATTGGCTCTCACAGACCCTCCCTCTGACAGTCTCACACACACACACACACGCACACCCACACACACACACACACACACACACACGCACACGCACGGCTCGTAAAACCCGCCATCACGCTGCCACCAGGACCTCCAGGGAGGGACCTCAGCAGAGAGGTCAGCCCACTCCCAGCGGCCTGAGCCAGGAGAGGCGTCCTCCACCATCCTGCTCCACCCACGTGCTCCACCCGCGTGCTCCACCTGGTGCCCCGCCCAAACAGGCATCTACGGCTGGATGTGATGGAGCTGGCACAGCGATGCAGCTACCTCCCATCAGCTTTTACTGGGAAAACACAGGAAAGTCCCAATTCGCAAGAGACCAAATTAGATGAGGATAATTATCGCTCACCACTCTGGAGATTGTGTCCCATAGGACTTGACCATTATGCGGTTTGGGGAAACAAATATCATTCAGATGACTTGCACTTCAAACTGAACTGGCAGCGCTGAAGGATATTTCAGTAACTCAAGCATGGATTTTGCTTGATTTATTTAGTCACTAAGTAAGGTAGATAATCACAGGTATGCAAACATTCATGCCCGGGACTTGGAAATCCAGGTGAGAGAATCCAAGAACAATTCATACTTCTCAAGCATATGGATTGTGGAAGTTATGGATGTTGGGAGGACATGTAACTCCCATGTAGTTTTAGTGCTGTGGGAACAGCCATTTCTTTCTGGTCAGACCTGTTACTGACTGTGAAAGAAACATACAATTAAAGTGTCACTCAAAGTGCCGAGGAATGAAATAATGGGCAGTGATGGTGTGTCGGTTTAATTCACGCTGCTGCTAAGAGTAATGCAGATAATATAGCTGATCTAGAAGTCACTACTACTGTATTTTGGAGCCACTGGCAAAAGATGGAGTCCACTGTCCATCAGTGTGGGGGGGGGGGGGGGGGGGGGGGTGCTGAAAGCAGGCGTGATGTCAGTGTTTTTGATATGCGGTTAAACATTTAAATCCTTGTAACGTCTGGCCCATTAAGACCAGATGCTAGGAGGAGAGTGTGAAGTAATCTTTTCCCTTCATCTTCATTACATGCTAGACCAAAACAAAGATCTGGCATCGCACCACAGAGGTGACGCGGCATTACGCTGTAGAGCTGAGAAGCTGAGAAAGATGCAGCGCTGCATTCTGGGTACAGAAATGGCGAAAGGTTGATGGGGAAGACACAATACCCCGCCTGCCCTGCACACTGTAGCCCAAAACAATAGGACATCTTTATTTTAGCCACAGCCTAACACTGCAAAACTTAGGACGGTAAAGAGTTAAACTCTCATTTTCTTTACGTTTTTTTTTTTTTTTTTTTTAACGAGGTCTGACTCCCCAGCTAAATTGGCCTACCCTGCAGATCCAGAATCAGAAGTTCACCTAGGATACACACCGCACACAAGCGCTTGTCCTACTTTTCATTTAATTCCCTATTTCCCCTCCTCCCAGCTTCATTTTAACGGTCCCCCGCCACTCAGGTGTGTGCATTACATTAGGAACGTGTGCGGAGAGGTGCGGAGAGGTGCGGCGGGGGGCTCACCTGCACACGGTCACCGTGGCGCCGGCAGGTGCGGTGCCTTCTTTAAAATGGCTGACGTTGAAGTAAGACAGGGTGTGGTCGATGAACCCGTTCATGGTGCCGGTCTCGCTATACATGTACTGATAAACAAGCCGTGGGATGAAATCAGACGTGAAGGAGATGACGAAGGCCTGAATAGTAAACAAAGGTATATGTAGCAGATTAAAGAGACTCTATGCTGGTAACTGTTTTCTTAATTACATTGAATGATAGGCGTAATCCCCCTAGTTCACCTCAGGCGTCAATGTCAACCTCACATTTGTGCAGAAGACAGAACGTGCGGGATTACAGATTAGTCAGGTTAAGCAATCGCTAGTGGAAACGCATGCAGGAGGAATCTCCCTGCTAAGCTCATACGTAAATTGTGTAATTGTGTAAATGTCCTAGAAAGATTGACCAAGTTGAGCAGTATGGATTTAGGACCCTTTTTTACAAGTATGTTGTGATCCTGTTTTGACCACGATATATGAGCTTGCTGTGACTACCTAATAAAAAACACTATAACAAGACTGACTGCAACCACTATAGTATTATATATAACTGGAAATGGTTTGTTAATGTTAATTTGAGTTTCATAACTCAAAACATGGTCAGAAAGTCATACTTGCAAGTAAAGCAAACCTGAAGAAAAATACAACTGCAACTTTTTACATTTTTTACAAAATTCTTTTTCTAAACTGTTCTGGTGGATATCATTTTGCAAGCTTAAAATCAATTTCAAAGCTCAGAATCATTTTAACACTGTTCTGATTCCATAGCGAGCTAACACAGTTCATGAGGCCCTGGAGGAGATGCAGATCATTGTCACTGCTCTCTCCAGCCAATCACACACACACACACACACACACACACACACACACACACACACACACACACACACACACACACACACACACACACACACACACACACACACCAATCACTTTTACATTCAGTTGTATAAAAGTCACCTTGCCAGGGCTTAGAGAGTGAACATGTCTAAAGGGCCTCTACTTAAATAATGTACACAGCATACTGGAAGCATAATTCCAGATTATATCAAGTGATCTCAGACGATTATGAGTGAAACATTATATGTGAAAAAAATAAGCACATCATTTTAAGATCATTCTTTTTCTCTTTGACGACGACCTGCTTAATACGGCACACTTCAAAGCATTCCATCAAATGTTTTCCTTGGAGGTCTCTTGCCCATATTGAGCAGAGTCCTTATCTGACACTGGAGACTGAACAATTCCCATTACAAGCTCACAGTCACAGGGAGAGACAGAACTCTACCCTATAATGGAATGAAAGTAGTATCAACTGGGCCAACTTTTGGGTAACTCTTCCTTTGGGGTCTTTGACTACCAATTCATTAGGGCGCGGCTTTCTGTGCCGTGATTCCTCTCAGGTCTCCCCAGCTTTTGAATCTTTGAGAATAATGGGCTTGTTTGGGGGGGGGAGTTCACATCAGACCCAGACGTGTGTAGTTTGGGGTAAGCCAAGTCCATGGACGACAGCCTGAGGGTTGGGCCTGGCACTCACGTTGATGATGATGGAGAACTTGCACATGCCACTGAGGATGTTGTACCAGATCCCTGCAAGAGAACATTGACACGCGGGTTCAGGTTAGCACTGACAGCTAGCTAACATCTTGAACAGGCGCTTGGCGAGGTGCGAGCGGGGCGCGGTCGGCTACCGATGTCCTTCGCACGCACGGCGTCCGGCCTGCGCAGCTCTGTGATGAACTTCTTTGCGTCCAGGCGAATCTCGATGATGTTGTTCAGGAGGGCGAAGAGCGGGGCCAGAGGGAAGGACGCCACGAACAGGGAGACGAAACCGAACTGGATGACTGCGAGAAGACATCGAGACACAAATGAGCAGACCTGGTATAAAAGCCTGCACTGATTAGAAGTGTTAAGGCCATAAACACCCACTACAAAGTGGATTTTACACCCTCATCTGTTTTGTGTATATCACTGAGGGAAAGATTTATGTGTACTTTACTGTGGCCTATAAAACTGAATTAGTATGAGGAGAGGAGAGGGGAGGATAGGAGAGTAGAGTAGAGGAGGTGAAAAGAAGAAAGGAGAGGGGAGGAAAGGAGGGGAGAGGGGAGGAGAGGAGGGAGAGAAGCCTACATTTGCTTATATGCATATTGAGGGGGAAAAGAGTCTCAAGTTGCCTCACACAAAACATAAGCTCAGAGTGAGCTCAGAGTAAGCTGACTTATTTAAAACATTTGAAACACTTCTTGGATTTCCAGTAAGCCTTCTCAATTCCTCTGAATTGAATTGAACTATGAATTGAATCTAAATTTAGACCATTTGGATTGTGATTTCTACGTCTATAAAAACCATTTTATAATCTGTCAAAACACACCATGCCTAGACGCCATAGATCTAGTCATGCCTGCACGTATTGAGACCAAGATCAAGCCTATAATTAGTCTACTAGCCCTCGACTTGTCAAACATATCTAGCCATTTGTTAGAACATGATTTGAACAACAAAGGACCCCCAAGCAACTCAAACCTGTAAGAGTCCCAACAGTGTGGTGAGCTGGCGACTTTCTCCAATTAACCAGAGAGCTCCGGTCATAGGAGGCAGCAGGGTGCAGTGTTTGACTGCTGTGCCTCAACACAAAGGCTTCTCCTCTGTGGCCCCAGACGCACATGGAACATAACCTTTGTGGGAAATAGCATTTCCAGCTTCCACTTGACTGACGTTCGCCATATTTCTTCACAACGAAACAATTGCTTGTGCAGATCAGGCCGGGGGGCATACTACTAAAACACCCAAGACCGTGACGCTATACTCTTTCAGATCTGCGAGCTGTGCATGTTCACAAAAGTGCAGTTTGAACACATTGTCGCACCATGTGACCTGCACGGTGGGTTTCACAGTTTCTATCTGACCTGCTCTATGTGTGTCTTTTCCTCTATCTCACTCATTCGCTCTATCGCTCTTGCATTTCCTCATATCATACATAGTCACACAGTTCATGTAACTGTATTAGGCTAAAAGGTCCTTACAAGTCACATATGAAATCACTGAAGCCTTTTTTGAAACCTTTCTGAAACATTGTCTTACATTATGTAAGAAATGTATGCCTAGTTAAATTCAAACACTTTCTCTTTGCTAGAGAAGTTCATTTGAGCCAGGTAGATCCACTACAAAATTACAATGATTCTTACATACAGTACAATCCTATTTAGAATCAATGACCTCAAATCCTCTTTTGCCAACAATCAGAACTCAAGACAAAAAGGATTTAAAGGCTAATATGGACATGAAATCTGAGAACTTGGTTTTTGTGTCATATATCAACAGAAAGTAATTTTTTTATGTCTGTCAGAACTCTGAAAACTCCAACTACAGCACTAGAATACAACCTGTTATGCTAACATGTTTAGCCTGATTCAAACATCTGCATTTATTTCTTATTTCTAGTTATAATACATATAAATATCTTACTGGCATGTAAAAATCCTATTGAGCGGTTGGAGAATATGAATCAGCTGAACTGTAAGCCCATCACGTTTATTGGACGTCATACACATTGTGAAAAGTGCCGTCGAATGCACGTGGAGCCAAGCGCACGTGTTCACGTCGACTGCTATAAGCAATGAGTCATGAAATTCAATACAGATCAGTCTCTAATGGAAACCGACCTGCACATTTGTTAACATGACTGAAATTAAAACGCAGCCCACCTCAACTTGTCGGTGCAAATACTTGTAAGTAGCATGCACACTCTACAAGCCCAAGGGGTCTTAAAATGAAAACCAGGAGCCTGGGGTCATGGACGCGTGCATTCCTACGGGGCTCGGCTTCTGTCGGCACCGCCTCCCTTCCCGAGGGCTCCGCCCCCCTTCAGACGAGAGATCACTCACTCATCTCCATGTATTCAGGTGTGAGGCCTTCAAAGGGTTCCAGGTCATAGTCCAGATGCCACTGGCGCAGACTTCTGCTGGTCTGCTCCACACGCTCCTCTGGGTCCTTCAGGTTCTTCTCCTTCAGGGAGCGGAAGAGCTTCTTCAGCTTGCTGCAGGGCGGGGCCAGGTGAGAGCGGAGTGGGGCCAGGTGAGGGGGCGGGGCCAGGTGAGGGCGGGTTAGACAGGAAGATGATGGCAAGGGAAGAGATTAGAGGGTGGGAGAGAACAAAAATCTCTATGTCAATAACGTATGAACGTGGCATCTGATCAACTTTAACTTCAGCATATATCTTACACAAGGACATGCTATCTGGAAGTTGATATGATTACATAATGTCTTTTGCAATGTTCATGGCTATGTTGGTGCCTAATGATTCAATTAATTCTTAATTCATCCAATTGATTTGTATAGTTTGTATAATTTAAACCACTTATGATGTCAATATTTCTTTCTTGGATTTTGTTTTTTGCTGTTACCTGATTAGAAATATCACAAGCCAGGTCTAAGTATAGTACATAATCCATGATAGTTTGGCAGTACAGAGAAAGATCCGCAAATGCTCACATACATCATCATCATCATCATCATCATCATCATCATCATCATCATCATCCAGACAAAACATCCCAGAGGAGCCTAAGACTGGATCATGCCTTAGAAACCTCACTGTTGCACAATGTGTGCCTAACGCTGTTTAGCTCAGATCTGTCTCTTCCTCCAAATTTTGAAAGTGAACTGCAACACACACACACACACACACACACACACACACACACACACACACACACACACACACACACACACACGCACGAGGACAAATGGATGTTTAATTGCAGACGCCCTCGGCTCACCTGTGTGGACCCGACTCTTCCACACCAGGCACCAGACAGCAGGTATCACACCTGCACCCGTCCTCCACCCCATCCATCATCCAGGCCCTGGAGCACGGGTGGCCGCTACCAAACGTGCGGGTGTAAAAGCAGGAACCGCTGGCCACGAGGGCACCGCTGAGACTCCGCCAAAGGGGAATTAGGCAGCAGACGGCACTGGACCCGTCTCTCCTAACTCTCACCTACTGCACCTCTTCCTCATTATGACACAGTAACTTTTAATCCTCACATACACCCAAATGCAATAACCTTCAACCAAAGGAAAAATAAAAGAAAGCATATACCAGCATCCAGGCTGTATACTGCTGTCAGGGGCAATACTTGTAAGGTGCCCCGCGAGGTGCCCCGCGTGGTACGATGCTTCTGCATGTCACAGAACGGTAGCTCGCCCGGTGCCCATAAACTGCTTTGTGCTGTAAAGTTACAGTGTAAGAGAACAGTGCCAGCCTTCTAATAGCAGACATTTCATCTCAGTAATCAATACCCTGCCACGCTGCTAATAAACTGGATACATTGCTTGCTATGTGTTTTCTTGACTACATGTGGAATATATCTTACTTAAAAAGTTATTTGGTGATGTCAAAAGGTTATGGCGAAAGTGACTGTAACAGCAACAAATCTGCCCAAGAACCATAAAACATAGTCACTCATTGTTGGCCAACCTGGATATTAGTTTCAGCGTGTGGATCTGTAAATATAACCGTACTTCATCACAAAGGCATGTCATAACAAAATAGCAGTGTTCAGTGAATAACAGAATGGTTAAGATGAGTAACAGAATGGTTTCATGTGAGTAAAATCATTATCTTAAGCACACAAGTTATGACGCACAGATGAAAAATGTGCTATATAGCTAGCCTTAAAGATTTCTTAACATTAGTCATAAAGACTTCCGACAGCTCATCGTCAAGACATCCTACAGCTGGTCAAGACGTCCTACAGCTGCTCATAAAGACCTCCTACAGCTGTTTGTAAAGACTTTCTAGACCTACAGCACCGTTTCCCAACAATTTAGCCAACAATTCTGAAGCTACATTTTCCTGTAGCTTTCATTTACGTCATCCGCTATACTGCCTCTACATTTTATTGAGGAAACATCTTTTTTTACTTCTCTAAAGTAAAAAACTGGACACTTTGCAAAGTACCTACATGAGCCGACGTGAGACGCACCTCGTGAGTGAAAATACATCAAGGAGAGAAAACAAGGGGACAGAGTTGTGGAAATAGTCCTGTCAAAGGCCCACGCATTCAGGAGGACACGGACAATGTAGTCCACAACTCTGCCGATTAATGGCCCCAGTCAAAACCACTAAATGTAACTGATGCATTATTTATACCCCCAAAACATTGGCTTTTTACGGCGCATTACTTTTTAATGGCATTGTAGCATAAGTGCTTTCCTCCAGCTGTGTTACATCTGTCATTAAGCAGCTGTTGAGGTGCATTCACATTTGGTCATGCGCCAGACCAACAAACACACACACACACACACACACACACACACACACACACACACACACAGAAAGCCTGGCAAACTCTAAAGTGCAGCTAGATGGACAATACTTAACGGAGCAAAATTACACAACACACACACACACACACACACACACACACACACACACACACACACACACACACACACACACAGCCTGTACGATGTGACAAGAGTATGATAGGCAGTAGAGAAGTCTGTGGGGAGATTAGAACTATGATGTAGGTCAGGTCTGTGTAGGGAATTGTGGGATATTGAGTCCTCCTGTCCCCCCTGGCCTCCATCATAGTGCTTTGGCACCAGGCACACTGCAGCCCCGTGCCTTCACCAGTAACGAAGGTGGGTATTTATAGAGCAGAACAGGAGAATTGGTTTAAAGTCACGCTCTCCTCCTCCTCTCTCGGGCCTTTCCAAGGACTCCACTCTTGTCATCTGCATTCTTTCGCAAACTACTTTAATGCGAGGACTTTTTTCCCTTGAAAGTTTAAACAGCCATAAGTGTAGACTGAGTGCGTCTGACAGAAGGATCAGTGTGACGGGCATCGCACTGATGGTGGTTGGTCATATCAGGAGCCAATCACCATCTCCGGTGCACACGGTGCTGGCGGGATCACGGTCATCACATCAACTAGTTACACTTCAATACATAGTGGGAAATGTCACTTCGGAAATCTCCAGAAGAATGTAGAGGTGTTTGCACATGCAAACAAGCATATACACAGACACAAACAAACAAACAAAAGATAGAGCAGGCTCAGGAGCCAATGAATGATTGATTCCGACCACTGTTGTATGAGCATGTGGTGTGCCTGTTAGTGTAAACAGCCGTTTTGCGGCCGCACACCACGACAGGTGTAAGCCGAGTCGCGAGGCCCGAAACCTGAGACGCCCCCGCCGTTTCGGGCCGGGCCGGCAAAGGGGCGGGAAGGGGCACGCGTGCTATGAAACTGGCACATCGGTTTAATTAAAAGGAGTCTGAAACACAGTATGGTATAGATGCGAAACAGGGGTGGGGATGAGGAGTGACGTGGAGCTTTGACCCAGGTTCAGCTCCTGGGCCTGGGAAACCAAATCCAGATATAGGATGTCCCCAAAACGCCGGGGCACGTGCTCCAACTCAGGCCCACGTGCTCCTCGGGACACGTGAAGGAGGGGGTGCAGGACGGGAGGTCGGGTTGGGGGCGGAGCTCCTCTAAAGAACAGCGGAGGGGTAGAAATAGGTTAAAAAGGGATTTTCAGTGGTGGGGAACGCGCGGCCCAAGGTCCGTTCTGCTCCGGGGAAGTCGTGTCCTAGTTTTCCACCCTTCCTGTTCAAGAACTATTGAGTCCTCATGGCGAAAAGTCATCAGACACATGACAACTTCAGTTAGATGCAGAATCGTCTAGCAAAGCATCCACCACTGTTACTTTGAAAACAAAAACAAAATGCAAAAAAGAAAGAAAGCGGGATATTTCGGTTTCAGGGCCACTTGGAGTTCAGAATTGGTTAATCCCTACTGTCTCTGACATAAGCGCATAAGATGTATAGCTCAAAATGTCTGTTTCTGCATAAGCTCCTGTGTGGACATGGAAGCCCTGTGCACAGGGGTGAGTTCTGCACCAGAGGAGAAATAAACCAAGCATGAATACCTTTGATCTCGTATAATATCATGTCTAATTAGTATTTAACATGATGATTGCTCAGGTGCCTCTGTACATGTACACACATGGCATGCAGCAAGAATGTGTGTGTGTGTGTGTGTGTGTGTGTGTGTGTGTGTGTGTGTGTGTGTGTGTGTGTGTGTGTGTGTGTGTGTGTGTGTGTGTGTGTGTGAGAGACAGATTGAGAGAGATAACGCCAAGACTAAAATGTAATGAATACCAGTTAAAGGCCCAGAGGATTTCCTGTAAAGGAAAAAGCCAGGAGATCTCTGATCTGAGCCCATTCCTGAGGTATAACCATGGAGTCCTCTAACAAAGTCATTATCAGAGGAGAACAGGTCGTCCCACCATCTGCTGGCGAGTCTTTTCCACTTTAAAGGGAGGATGTGAGCGTCTCACAGCGAGCCCCGTCTGACGGAGGTGTGCGGGTGGAGCGGACGAAGCACTTACGGAATGCCGATCTCAAAGACGTTGTTCTGAATGAGCTGCTTCCCCAACATGATGATGCTGAGCTGAATACATAACTCAATGAGACAACCACCGGGAGCACACTGAGAGAGAGAGAGAGAGAGAGAGAGAGAGAGAGAGAGAGAGAGAGAGAGAGAAACAGACAGATAGAGAGGGGGCAGGGGGAGAGACAGACAGAGAGAGAGAGAGATAAAAATTTGCTCTAAATATTAAATCTAAATCTAAATAGGAAAGTACACAAAGAGAGAGGAGAAGCATACAGCACACAGCAGACATGCACGCATGCACGCACACCCAACTAAATTTACCTCTTCCATGCGGTATTCATTGAAAATATACACATAGTCCCCAGGCCGGCCAGCAAACCTGTTGAAAGGAGACAGAGAAAGCCAACAGTCCCAGCTGGTTAAACAACTCCTCATTTTTCTGCCTCTCCCCGCAGCCCTCATAATGAGCAGTGTGTCTGGTTTATTTTAGAAGCAGTGTTCGCACTCAAACCTCCTCCGCAGGGAGAGATGACTCAAAGGGCTTCCTCCTGACCACCTGTATCCTTCATTATCACACAGCATACGGAGAACAAGAGTGTGTGTGTGTGTGTGTCTGTGTGTGTGTGTGTGTGTGTGTGTCTGTGTGGTTATGTGTGTGTGTATTTCTCCCATCTCTTTACCCAGTCTCATCTTTTTGTATTTCTCTCCCCCAGCTAGTGGTAAAATGCTCTTGCTTTAAGGGCGGACCACGTTCGCCTACCTCCCTTTGAAGAAGGCGACATAGAAGATGGGGGCGTAGGCGTTCATGAACTTCAGAAGGAAGGCCTTCAGTATCAGACGCTCCTCAAAGTTTCTCTCCGTCTTTGGAATCTCTGCAAGCACATCGCAATAGGATCCTTGAGGCGGGAAAAAGCGGTTTCTGTGCTACATTGTTTTCAGACTACATTGACCCTCTTTTTATGTATATGTGACATACACACCAAGGTAAGGTAAAGAAAGACCTGTCATGGTCTAAGAAATCTGGTCAATATAAAGATTCTTCGAACGTTCAGAAGCACCAGATAAGCCCACTGGGGATATTAGGGGCTTCCAGCAGAACCAGTTTACAGTGTAAATTGTTCTGGGATTAATTACATGCTTCAAGGCAGTTGCAGCTAAATCTTCCATTTTACAATGCAGATTATTGTCAGGGCTGCACGGATGCCGGTAGTAAAAGCACAATAAGGCCATAGCACCAGCATCCATAATGCATATGAGATAGAGGGTGTGTGTGTGTGTGTGTGTGTGTGTGTGTGTGTGTGTGTGTGTGTGTGTGTGTGTGTGTGTGTGTGTGTGTGAGAGAGAGAGAGAGAGAGAGAGAGAGATTGTGTGTTTGTTCTAAACCTGTATTCATAAACTTTGTGAGAGAAAGGCATTTAAAATACTTCAGACATAATATAGAGTGTGTGGTGATCTAAACCAAACTAATACACTATCTAAGTGCATTAAGAAGTAGGTTAAAACATGGCTGCCACAGCCGTGTGGTATGTGGTGGAGTGTTTATGCCTTATTCAGTAGGTGGTTAAACATGTCCAGGCCCCACCACGCCCCACCACGCTCATTTATTTAAAGGTCTCTTAAGGAAATATCGGGAACATCCGAGCCCTCTTTCTCAGGGCATTTCTGCATGGGCAGGAATGAGCACAATCACACTTTCATGGCCGCAGTATGACGGAGAACCCACAGGGGGCGTAAGGGAGGGCAGGGAGGAGAGAGGAGGTGTCCGGATACAGACAGCAAGTATGTTGGCAGGTACTGTTCTGATATGGTGAGCAAATGAGTGACTTTGGAGTGACTTTAAAGGGATTTTAAAAAGGAAATAAATGAGTGTAGGCAGAGTCCGGGGGGGGGGAGTCTCACCCAGCTCGGTGAGCCAGACCGCCACGGAGCCGTAGATCTCGTCCAGGATGAGGATGACCACCAGGTTGATGATGACGGCGGTGGCCGTGACGGTCACGCGCACGTTGGACTTGACCTGCGGGTCGGGACTCATGGCCAGCAGGGCGGAGATGGTGATGCGGTACATAATCACGGCGAAGACGGCGGAGAAGGTCACGCCGAACTTCGCCACGCCACAGGAGGGAGACGGCACAGGCCAAGACAGGAAAGAAAGGGATGGAAAGAGGAAAGACCCAAGAAGCCAGGATGAGGAAATACGCGGTTTCTGAAGCAGCGGAACTGACTTTTTAAGCTGAGCTGGTTATGTTTAAAACACCAGTGCTCACCATGAGTAGAATGGAGGAGATGTTAATGAAATATCCAGGCACCCTGTCCCACCAGGTAAGCTTCTCATCTCCAGGCTGTGGGGTGAGAAAGAGGGAGAGGGAGGGAGGGAGAGAGAGATAGAAAGAAAGAGAGAAAAGAAGGGGTATTAAGTAACAACCTGACAGGAATGTAAACCGTGTGATAGCATATGGTGACTAATGGAACTGTGTATTCAGTGAATGTGTGTGTGTGTGTGTGTGTGTGTGTGTGTGTGTGTGTGTGTGTGTACACCTGGCGTACAGTCTGTGTTTGTTAATGTGAATATGTTTTGGCTTTTCTGTTCTTGTCCAAGTTATTGCCCGACGTTGTTCAAGTTTAAATGACATTTCCCATGTTCATGCTGCCCTACAGGGTTATTTTAATTATGACAGCGTTACTTGTAATGACTACAGTGTTACCTGCGCAAAAACCGAGCAACATTACCGCTATACATTAATGACTTTCCACTATGGCAAGATGCATTTCAAGCCTCGCCAAAGGATTCTCAGAAGAATCAGACATGGCTAAAAACCTTCAGACACCCATGAGAACAAAAACAACATGCTTCAACTAGCTTAGTTTTTCTAACGTTATCTTTTACTTCCTAATAAAAGCACTCAAGCCAAGAACAACAGCACCTGGAGAACTGGTGTCACGCATTACCATAAATCAGCACAAGCCCAAGAAGCAAATCCGGTGATCGGGGCGTTGGCAGGAGGCCTTAACCCACCGCGTACCCCTATGATTAGAGATCAAAGCTGATGAGTTCAGTGAATCTGTTGTTGTTTCTTGTTTTTTATAACTTTAAAAGCTACAGTCAGGTTAATCACTGGCACACAAACAGTATGGCTGAAAGAGAGTGCCATTCACTGTCCCAGTCTCTCAGCACCTCAGCATACCCAAAACAAGGAGAAATATAAACACTGTTAAAGTGGCAAAACTTTTGCAAATGGCATCATTAAATGACTGACACACACACACACACACACACACACACACACACACACACACACACACACACATACACGCACGCTCCATGCAGCAGTCAGAGCTCTGGGACATGCACACACTCTAAGCCTCTTGCTGCTCTGACTGGGCCCATTAGGTGAGCGTCAGCACCCCCTAGACGGCCGAGACTAAACCACGCGAGGAGACGGGAGGCTCCGGGCCGGCTACACGCCGCTCAGCCACGCTCCAGCGAAGCTGTCGGGACGCCGCGGCTTTGCCGTCTGTGAAATAACGAACTGCGGACCTCGGAGCAGGACGACTGGCCGGTGACCTCTGCCACGCGTGCGAAAGCCCGGCGATCGGCTACCCAGCATGCCATCCGGGGAGGAAGATGACCAGGGTGAGCCGGGCTTCCTCCTGAGGCGGGCGGGAGTGGTGCGGAAGGATGTACACCACCAGTCGCACGGCAGAGGGCATCTCAGAAGTGCAATCCATGGGAAAACTTTCCACCTTCAATTATGGTGCAACTATGCCATCAGTCTAGCACACACACACTCCAAGAATCAATGGCTGAAAAGGTGGAAAAATGTGCAGACAAACTTATTCATGAGTGAAAATTTGACCAGTTGCTGTGCACGGAGAAAGTAGCGGCCGTGAGCAGCGGTGAAAAGGGCCCCCCCCCCGTCCCCCAATGTCAGACGTGTGGTGCCTGCAGTCGTACATCTGGACCGGGGCGTGTGAGCCTCTGGGAGCGTGTGTTTTCCCCGCCAGTGGGCCAGGGCCATCGGGACACGGATCCGGTTCGCTGGGTTGGTCCTGCAGGTCAGCGAGGGTCGGCCCGCGCCCAGACGTGGGCTGGAAGTGGAGCGACGTGAGTGGGGGAGCCCGTTTGTGAGGGAGAAGAGACTCACCCGACGCCGGGGCGCTCGTGACCCTGTGTGTCAGCAGAGGGAACGTGGGCCTCATCGCACTCTCCGCACTCTCCGCACTCTCCGCACTCTCCGCACTCCTCTCCAGATCGCCTTGAAAGCAATCACCCCGAAGCCAAGCCCACAGCTCTGCTGGCATGGTGACAGACCCATGGGTTCGGGTGGGGGGGGTTTGGACCAGGCTGCACCAAGCCCGTCTGGTAGCCAGTAAAAAGCTTGGCATCGCAGGGATGTCCTGTGAGGCCCCATGATGCTTTGCATAGTTGATGCCACAGCGTGTGCCAGCCTTCTTCTCCTTCTCCCAATGTCCAGAGCCATAAGCCATACAAACAGAGAGAGAGAGAGAGAGAGAGAGAGAGAGAGAGAGAGAGAGAGAGAGAGAGAGAGAGAGAGAGAGAGAGGGAGAGAGAGAGGAGGAGCTGAACTGCACCCTCGCTGGCCACACTGTTCAGCCATGACACGCATCACGCTAAGTAGAGTGCAGGATCTTCAGGACGATTATGGCCAGGTCAGCGCTGCACATGCCATCCTGGGCCGGGTTGGGGGGGGGGTTTTGGGGGGTGGTTGCGGGACGTAATTCCAGAGATGCACACTTTGGGTCTGGTGAGGGAATGTGAAAGATGTCTGGAGAGGGCTGAGTGATGACCGACTTCGGGGCGTTTGGTAGGATAAGCTGATGGGACACGCATTGTTAAATCCCGCACACACCCCACCCACACACACTCTCATTCCTGCATAATACCCCAGAGCTGATTGGCTCCCACTCCACTGTCACACACGCCTACACACACACAAGCCCAGACCCTGTCACCGTGTCACCAAGCTCACGGGCCTCGAACAAACAGACCAGCAGAATTCCACTTCAGGTCAATATAGACCACGTAAAAACCTGCAGCAAACAGCCAGCTTATTGATTTGGGTCAGTCTGTACAGCAAAGCAGGGCAGAAACAGAGAGATCTGATTACATGTTTAGAAGTGAGCATCTTTACTGCATCAAATCAAAAAAACAAACAGAGCAGGGGTAGATCACTCTCAGAATAACACTCTCCTACTCCCAGATGGTAACGATCAAAGCATGTTTATCTGTGAGGGGGGTGTGGCTGTGCCTAACATACGCTCTCTTATCAGAAGTCCTGCTGTTTATTAATAGAAGTTAGTAATGGCACTGTTTGTTATAGAAAGATATAAGGCCACTGGAATATGCCTGATAAGAACAACCCCACTCCACACCCAAGAGAAGAAAGATTTGAGTGTCGCTGGGTTGCCACGGTGATGGGGCGGGAGCCGCAGATAATCCGGTGGTTTGGCTCAACGCCAGGTAGCGAGCTGTGACAGCGCACTCCTCTATCTCACTCTCTCACTCTCTCTTTCACTCTCTCTCTCTCTCTCCGCCTCCGTCTCTCCCTCTCTCACACACACGCGTATGAAGTCAGAGATACACATATTCTTAAACACCACACATTAGGCTGGAGTTTAGCTCTCTCTGCTGGCCAGTGTGTGTACACAACTCAGGACAGCTGTTGCACAGTGTGGAGTCTAGAGAACGATGATGAAGGATGAGAAGCATAAGCTCACTTGTTGACTACAGTTACAGCTAGATGTGTCTGGGGAAACAACAGATCCTAGAAGAACAGTCCCTCCAGAACATTTCCTTAAGTACATCTCAAGTTCTTCATCTCAAGTTCTTCATCTCAAGTTCGAAAAAACATTCCCCAAACTCTCAGAGTCCATGACCCAAATACCTTTCAAATACATTACTTCCACATCCTGAATTTTTTCAATTCTTCCCAACCACATACACACACACACACACACACACACACACACACACACACACACACACACCATGTGTCCCTCATGTGCGTGTGTATGACGGCAACAACATCATCCCACGGGACTGCTTACTCAGAGCGTTTCAAACCTGGCATGTAACATGCACTCTTCAAACCTCACGTGTTACACACACCGTTCCAACCTCACAAGTTACGTATACTCTTCAAATCTCATGTGTTACACACACTCCTCAAACCTCACGTGTTACACACACTGTTCCAACCTCGCATGTTGCGTATACTCTTCAAATCTCATGTGTTACACACACTCTTCAAACCTCACGTGTTACACACACTGTTCCAACCTCACAGTTACATATACTCTTCAAACCTCACGTGTTACGCACACTCCTCAAACCTCACGTGTTACACACACTCCTCAAACCTCGCATGTAACACACACTGTTCCAACTTCACTTGTTACGCATCCTCTTCAAATCTCATGTGTTATGCACACTCTTCAAACCTCGCGTGTTACGCACACTCCTCAAACCTCACGTGTTACACACACTCCTCAAACCTCGCATGTAACACACACTGTTCCAACTTCACTTGTTACGCATCCTCTTCAAATCTCATGTGTTATGCACACTCTTCAAACCTCGCGTGTTACACACATTCTTCGAATGTGACGCTGGCACTAAAAACAGACCCAGTGATTTGGGAATGATGGGTGCCTCCTACAGCGTAAAAGCCCAGAGGCGCCCACGTCCCCTGACCCTTAGCACGGTGGTCGACACTCCACACCCAACTCCCACACCGGGAGAGACGTCCTTTAACACAGATGTGGATTTCTGACAGATCGAGTCCGACTGTCAGCCATACTATCACGGACAGAAGACCCAAATACATCACATGTGACCTTCACATAAGACAAGGGTTTCACGCAGAAAGTCACTTTAACTTGTGGACAGACGGATCTAGGAACAACCCCAAGAAAGTAGGCCACGGTCAGGACAGCATGGCCCTGGGAAAACCCCGGGAGAGAGATCTCCCTGTTCCCCACACTTCTGAATCATCTGTATGCCTCTAGTCATCTAGTCAATGCCATCTATCAGTTGTACCTGGTCTGGACTTAACCTTACTTAATGCTCTCTCTCTCTCTCTCTGTATATATATATATATATATATATATATATATATATATATATATATATATATATATATATATATATATATATATATATATCGATTCAAATTCCAAGAATCGATCCGATTCCAATTCTGAAGATTAAGAATCGATTTATTTCGATTTAATCCGATTTAGTCGATTCGATCCAATTCAGGGTTTAGTGTTATTAAAAATGTATTTGAGCTGTGTGTGTGTGTGTGTGTGTGTGTGTGTGTGTGTGTGTGTGTGTGTGTGTGTGTGTGTGTGTGTGTGTGCGTGTAAAGGAAAAGAGAGAGCGATATTCAAATGTCTGTCTCTTTCTCTCTCTCCCTCCTTCTCTCATATTCATACATAATATGCTCTTCTTTAAACATGGATCAAGAAACCTTGAGGATTAAATAATAATGTGTTACGGTACAGACGGTTTTACTGATTATTATTTCCATGATTTAAATGGTTTTTATGGTTGTATATATATATATATATGTTTGTTCCCACACCTCTGTCTGCCTGTTGGCCTGTGTTCCTTATCACCGTGTGCCATCCTCTTACTAACAAGTCTTGCTTAACCTGACTAATTTATCTAATGATACCTGTGGTAATTTAAATACTCTGGGCAGGACAAGTGGGAAGAACATGAGTGGAACATGTGCACTCCTTTGTCCACACAACATTCGATCTTGACAGGAGTGCCAGTATCACGCCTCAGGGGCCCAGAAGATAGACACAGATTTCTGGATGACAAGTCCAGCCAATGACAGGATCCTGTGGGCATGTAGTTTTCAACTATGTAGACAGGGGGAGCTGGTGAGCCAAACCCCATGCCTAATGGAGGAGAAGAGCTGATCTGATGGTATTACCCATAGTGCAAGGGTTAGAGGAACAGAGATAGCCATGATAATCATTAAGGGAATCCACTAGTTTTCCATAGTCCAATCACAAACAGTCTCTCTGAATACTATGAATATTCATATACCCTATGTAACACCACTTGATACACTTATAACACAATGGTCTGAGTGGATGTTGGCATCCTTCATCTTTTCCACACAGCAGAAATGATCCCATTAACCAATTTTAAGATTAAAAAAGTGATCCTCAAAGACATGACTTCTCAGAACTCCATGATATCAGAAAGCCTTTCGCTGGTTTCACTCTAGGCTGTGCACCATGTCAAAACCTTTCCCAGCCATCAATGGCTCATGACGCAGGAACTAGCAAGAGACATCCACCCACAAGCTTCCACTTCTGAAAGTGACATTAGCTGTAACTGAAAGCAAAAATAAAAATATCTGGCCTAACCTTGAGGGCGATTTTCTTCTGAGGGATGAAACGGACTAAAACAAATTACGTTTATTCCGTTCAGTCACAGTCACACGTGCACCTCCCACTGTTTCTTTGACCCACTTACGTGTCCAGTTACATATCAGTAGAGACGATTGGATGTAACCCTGTGAATTGGATCTTGGAGAAGTTGTGAAAAGTTTCTTTTATAGCTCCATATGGCAATGCAGAGCTGTGGAGTTTCTGGCAAACCTTCATGTGTTTTGTAAGACACAATAAACCACTCTCAGGATTCAAATACATTAGGCACACTCGGGTTTTCATGACAGGTACTACAGGGGTAACAAGACACACTGCAGCAAGCAAGTGTAGTCAGCGACACGAAACCGACTTCCGCACGGTTTGCTCCCAGCCACCACGTGCTGAAATGCTTTTCCATCTACACATCTAGCGAAAGGAAACACGTGCAGTCTGCAAGAGATTTTGGCAGCCATGCCTGAGAACGTCTCGCGGAAAGAACGACACTTTTAAGGCAGGAACCAAGGCGTTCGTCTAAGCCAACCACAGAAGAGCCAAGCAGCGGCGGAAGAGGGAACCCCGGTCACCCCGGTCACCCCGGTCACCCCGCAGTTCGGGAAGGGAAGGAACAGCAAGGCAGAGCGGCAGAGAAGTACAGCGAGCGGCTCTCGGAGAGCAGCAGGTGCGCAGAAGGTTCTAGAACGGCAGCAGGCGCGAGACAGAGAGAATGACACAGAGAGAGTGCAGTTACCGGGTTCCCCGAAGCCACGGCAGACAGCAACCACTGTCTCCATTTGTCTTTGCCCAGATCGCCGCCTTCTTCCATACTTTTCTCAGGCTGGAACACACAGAGCTCACTCATCACACACTCACAGGTGACAGCACGTAAACGAGTAGGGGTAGGTGTCCGGGCGACGGTGCCGCTCGTAGGCGAAGAAGTTGTGCTCTCACCATCCTCTCACTACTTGCTCAGCTCTTTCTCTCTCTCTCTCTCTCTCTCTCTCTCTCTCTCTCTCTCTCTCTCTCTCTCTCTCTCTCTCTCTCTCTCTCTCTCTCTCTTGCCCTAGCCCTGTCCCTTCTGCCCTGGCCGAACCCGTGTAGGGAGCGGCCTACCAACCTCCAGAAGTTCCCATGCCAAAAGCCCGAAGCCAGAGAATTGCATTGTGGGGGATTTGGCTGCCAGCTTACAACATTTGGCACCAGCCCTCGAACCCATAAGTCTGTATACTAATTCCTTTCAAGAAAACAAAGGCTGTCCGCTGCTATCGCTGCACTGCTGGATGGTGGTTCTCCACAGAGGACACAAACCAACACAGAAAATCTGCTCCGTCACCGCTCCAAACAACAACCCGACAGCATCTGACGATTCACGTCGGTACAAACGCAGCCTTTACTAAAGAGCCTGAACAGCAGATTCGAAGGCATTCCTGACGCTCTCTAACCCAAATGTGAAAAAAATAAACCACTTGGTAGGGACCAGAACATGAAACCGTACCACTTTTGATAAGCAAGCTACTCACCTCAGCTTTGTTCTTTTTCCTACATTTCTTCTTCCTCTGCCTCTTCTGAAGAAGGATGGTTTCGTATTTAGGCCTCGGGTGCTCCTGCAGACGAGAAGCCAAACGGTGATATTCATCTCGTGTTCGAAACGTGACATGCCTGCCGACCGTCCAAACTATATTCGGAGGATTTTGAAACCATGCGGACAGGTCAAAACCCACTGCAACTCAGAGACGCAAAGGAAGAAAAGCTCCAAGACTTATCAATGGAACCTTGAAGGGGAGAGTTTAGCAGAGGAATTGAAAACATTCAAACCTTTGCTCGTTCCTGACGGAGGAAGATTGCATTTTCGGAAGGGAAAGGGGAATATCTCAAATTAAAATCAAATCTATATGATCTGCAAAGCTCTGTGCTCATCGTTTTAGCTTACAGGACGTTTACAGCAAGCTAACTACAAGCACATTTAATCTGATGAACACAAATGCTTGTTCAGTGCCTCTTACAGATTCCCTCTTTAAAGCTTTGTGAATATATTTTTAAAACACATTCAGTGCTCGATGATGAAAACATGTAATGGAAAAACTCCTAGCTACCACATTATACTGTGTGACTGGGCGTGTCCACAGGTGAACTCCCAGCAGCCACTGGGAGAGAGCTCCACCCACCTCCTCCTCCTCCATGCCAGTCATATTCCAGCTGTAGTTCAGACTGTTCTGTCTCCTCTTCCAGTGTTCCAGAAACATGACCGCTGTGTGCAGGGGGGGGGGGATAGACCAAACCATTCATGAAACAAAATGAATAAGTGACTCATTTGTTGTGTTAGTGGTTCGTTTGGTCTGGTGGAAACCCCATCGCTCTCATTCCACCAGCACACTTCGATCTCTTCATCGTACGTTTACAAACCGGGATTACGAAATAACGCCATTCACGCTCGACAAAAGCTACGAAGACACGTGACAAAGCTGAACAAACGTCGGCCCGCCGCGGGAGAGTGATTGCGCTCGGAAACACATAAAGGCACAAACACACACTCCACCTGGCCCTCGGTGGGGGTCTGCGTGAGAGAAATAATGCATATGCCCCTCTGCCACACGCAGCTGTAGGAGACAAAGCATCACGACAAAGGGCAGAGCGAGGAGGTCCGGCGAGACGGGGACAGAGTCTGGGGGCCCGGCGGGCGCACACAGGTAACCCTACACCCGGCCCATTCACCTCCTGCATACACTGCACGCAACGAGCCTTTATCCGCATCTCCATAGAGACGACGCAACACAACAGATCCGCTCGCCGATGTGGTTTTTCGTTCGCGGCGGAGGGTGCATCCCGTCCTGTTCTTTTGCCCCCCCCCCCAGGACACGTGGGCGGGGGTGGGGAGGTGAGCGCGGAGGGGAGGAGACCGGGTGGAGGGGGGGGGGCTGAAGTGAGGGAGGAGATGAGCAGGCCTACCCCAGAGAGACATGAAGATGGCGAAGAAGACGGTGGCCGGGTTGTCGAAGAGGTGGCTGGCCCGCGCTGTGCCACAGGCCGTGCTCAGGTGCCAGAAGTCACACGCGCGGTCACACAGAGGACACATGGTGAAGTTTTGCTTCTCGTCACACATCTCCAGGCTGGGGGAACACAAACCACACACACACACACACACACACACACACATGATGTCAACCGGTGAATTGGCAGTAAGGAAGAGGAACTCTCAGCTACTCTGTTCTCCTGTCCCTTTTATATGAATGGGGTCTACAGATGTTTCTCTGTGGAGCAAATAAAATTAAATCTCTGCATTTGGGAAACTCAAACTGTGTTCACTCTGGTACTGACATTTTCAAAAGATCACAGAACTCCTCAGGGATGCGTCCTGTTTACACAGCAAGCTCGTGGCAATTTTTAAAGTGCTTACTAATCTAATAAGACAGTGTCCAATGCAGCTTCAAATTAGATGCTTTCACCGTGTCTTCAGATCTTATGCGGCCTATAGTTGCTAGCGGAGCATTTCTGTATAAAGGTGTGTGGGATCTCCTACCTGGGCACGTTGGCGTCAATGGTGAAGCAACCGTACAGGAACACAATGATGCCGACCAAAGAGGCCAGGCCCAGCAGCTGAGTGTAGGCACCAAGCCAGGCGAAGTAAAGGCCGATCTTCTCCCCGAAGTACTTCCTGAGGTCAAAGGGCAGAAGCTGTAGACGCTACGTGTGTGTGGATTAGCCCTTACAGCCTCATCTCTCATGAGGAGCCTTGTGGTATAGTACATGTTAAATATAGTACATGTTAAATATAGTACATGTTAAAAAATACCTGATAAGGTCGATAGGCTGATATTTGTAAAAAGCTCCATATTTGGCCCACTCATCGTGTAAGAGCTGAAAACGATAAAAAAGGGGCACAGGAATTAAAAACATGTGGAAGAGATTATGCTGAACGTAATACATGAATAATGTGAAATAATACAATAATAATAAATAATGCTGAAATAAAAAGCCCAATAGAGTGACATCCCACCTGTCTGTCATTCTTCCGTTCTGCTTGTACTGTGTCCTTGAAGTCTCCCTGTCAGCACACAATCAGAGTCACTACAAGCAGTGAGCGCAAAGTGGCTGGTTTAATGAAGCGCATTTGGTCATGAGGAGGAGAAATGCACTCGGCTGACTCACATCATGCAGGGGGAAGGCGGAATCGTACACCCCTTTAGCTACTAGGGTGGTGATGCCTGCAAAGAGAGAGGTCACCATGAAACACAAGAGAGAGGTCACCATGAAACACAAGAGAGAGGTCACCATGAAACACAAGAGAAAGATCACCATGAAACTCAAGAGAGAGATCACCATGAAACACAAGAGAGAGATCACTATGGAATATGAGATAGGTCATTGTAGATTTCCAGAGATCACCATGGAATACAAGAGATCACCATGGAACTCAAGTGAAAGATCACCATGGCACACAAGATGACTCCTGATGGATTTTTTTTTTTGAGAAGCCAACACACCGGTCCTGTTTGAAATGGAAGGCAGCTAACATGTAGAACACAACCTTTAATCAAAGTAATTAATCAGTCCTCAAAGGAACTACACATACACTCCTGTGACTAGCCCTCAATTAATAAAGTGACTCCATAGCAACCAGCTGGAGGGACCACCACCCCTCCCACCACCCCCACCCCTCCTCCACCACCACCCCTCCTCCACCCCCACCCCTCCTCCACCCCCACCCCTCCCACCACCCCCACCCCTCCTCCACCCCCACCCCTCCTCCACCCCCACCCCTCCCTCCTCATCCAATGATCCCTGCTTCAATTCTGAGCTAGTTTCTGGGTTAGCATGACCCAATTTGTGGAGTAGAAGAGATAGAAGGCTGAGTGAGGGCAGAGACAGGGAGCGAGGGAGCGAGGGAGAGAGAGAGAGAGAGAGAGAGAGAGAGAGAGAGAGAGAGAGAGAGGGAGAAGGAGAGGACTAGAAAAAGAAGTGTGTGTGAACCCAACTCCTGTCGACAGCTAGCCTCAATCTCCTCATGACTGCCGGCAGTGTCCATCTGCTAAGCAGAGCGGTCCAAGCCAACATATGGAGGAGAGCCCTCCAGAACGCGGGCCAGTGCCGGACCCCTCGCCATCAGCCTGGCTTTCCTCAGGATTCCTCTAAAGCCCCGTGCTGCTTTGCATTACAGATCGCTGCATTACTAACCCATGGTTTGGCAGGTCCGTGCACAGGCGGTGCGTCGAAGGATTTCGTACACCTGGGAGAGCGATAGAGTGAGAGAGTGAGAGAGTGAGAGAGTGAGAGAGGCAAACACAACAAAGTGTTCCCGGAAAGGCCTCAGTGGGACGGTATCCTAGTAATGGCCCTCTGGAGAGTAGCGTCATCTCAGACTGCTGGTAAATAAGCACATTATAGCAGCTCCACGCAACATCCAGACCGGCCAACTTAACACGCTGCCCAGTTTAAGGAAGGCAGGATTTCTGAAGGTAGTATTATATATATGTATAAAACATGCACAAACATACAACAATAAAGAACTCACAATCCGACTCCTTGTGGCATTGTCAAAGAACGTGTCTTTGCACTCGATGCTGTAGCTGAAACAGACAACCACATTAAGGTTCAAAGTAGGTCTAGCAAAAGTCATGAGTCAGGGTTTATGTTTTCGAGTTGCTTGGATGCCTACGGCACTAGGAGAAAGCTCGTTAAATTCCCCTCCCCCACCACATGCTATGAACCACCACCACTCCCCTCCCTCCACCTCTAGAGGTTCCCAGGTGGCATCTCACAGGTGGAGCTTGTCCCGGGAGAAGCTGTGTGAGAGGAACTTGGTGCGGTTCTGATGGTGCAGGTTGGGTACGTGAGGCTGGAAGGGTTGGTTAAGCTTCCTCCACACTGACGCCATCGTGGCCGACAGCCCCTTTTCCTCTTTTAGCTCGTAGCTCTGGAGGCGGGAAGGCGAGAGGTGAACACACAGGTAAGCTGAGACAGAAAGGATGCAGGTGTGGATACACCTGTGGAACAGAAGGACACTCGCCTTTTTGGTGGGCACCTTGATCTTCAGGAACTCCGCCTCCCTGCTCAGAACCTGCCAGGGGGCGTGTAGCCGGACGAAACCATGCCCGTGGACCTTGTGCTGCGACAGAGAGAGAGAGAGAGAGAGAGAGAGAGAGAGAGATTCAGTCTGGGAGGTTTGATCCCCGGCATGTCCTCAGGGCACAGAGGTAACCTTTATTTCTGGGCTATAGAAGCCTGCCCACCAGACATCGTTTGCACTGACAGAGGCGACATCACCATTACGCATAATTAACACTGATTTCCTTAGTTTGGATCACTACTGCACCAGCAGGTGTCTCATTCGTATTTCGTAAGTCCAGGGGGATAAAGGCTTCTTGGGATGCATGCAATGCCTGCCAATGAACTTGCACCAGCAGTCAGGCAGTATGTATCAAAACTCTGACAGTGTAGAGGTGTGACATACGACCATACAAAAACCTGCCTGGCAGGCATGACTACAATGATGAGACGGACCCTGCCATCTTTTCCAGCTCTAAGGAACCTGGGCTACCTCTGCTACATCCAAACACAGACAGCACACAGCACAACTGGGACACGAACCCGGGTCGCATCTGTCTGCGTGTCTGACACACTGGGCAGCACTTTGATAGGGTGCTCTTTGGGTATTCTCCGAGGGATTAATTACATTTAGAAAATATTTTGCATGCAGACAACAGCCACTAATGGAGATAAGAGGTCACTCCATAATACATATTTTTAAGGAGACTCTATACACATTACCTGCCTGGAGTATACATGCAGTGTGTGTGTGTGTGTGTGTGTGTGTGTGTGTGTGTGTGTGTGTGTGTGTGTATGTGTGTGTGCGTGTGTGTGTATGTGTGTGTGTGTGTGTGTGTGTGTGTGTGTGTGTGTGTGTGTGTGTGTGTGTGTGTGTGTTGGTAGTGTAACAGGACCCCGATGCTCTCCCTCCTACCCACATGGCGATGACAGTAATTGTATCTGTTCGGCCACACTCGGCTATGCCATCGTGAGCAGCGCGTATGCGGGTGTTCACAGAAGAGGGGAGGTGACGCTGACTATAAACGACAGGGCCGGAGAGATGGACAGATGGAAACCTGAGGCCGACCTCCCTCTGTCCCGCACTCCGACGCCCCTCCCCCTCCTTCCTGTCCCCCTGCACACACACGGGCACGCTCGCCCGTGCACACACAAAAATGGGATAAAAATAACATGTGGATCTGAGAAGGTTAATTAGGATAAGATATTCCAATTAGTCCTCCATCTCAGCAGGATAAGGCAATTAGGTCGATTTTTGCCTGGGCTGAAGAGGAGCTGCACAAACTGGGCCTGACATTTCAGGGGCTTCCAAAGCCCCAAAAGGGGAAGCAGACCCACATGCCAGGGTGAATCCTGCCTTTGACATTTGAAATAGTAGTTCATGACAGCGGTAAAGGGCAGACAGCCATGAGGCCTGTGAAAGAGGCTCCAGCAACATATAGACCTGACTGATGATGATGAAGATGAAGTCGATAATAATAATAAGATGATGATGATGATGATGATGATGATGATGATGATGTTGATCACTCTTGTGATACTTTGGTGAAAGGAGAACTTCACTGTCCAGATTGCTTAACCCATTACCTGACAGGTGAATAATTTATAGGCTGTAGCTTCCAGCGTTTAGCCACAGTCACAGTGCACAGCCTCAAGAAACGCGAGACCGCTGGACTTTTAAGAGTTTCGAAACAAAGCTTCATTAGCAATGAATGCTGAGAAAGCCACGACAAACAGCCCCGTGATTGCAGAAGCCTGCTGCCAAATGTTTAAACACTACAAACGAGTGATCTTTTTTGAGATCTGCTGACAAAGAAAAATACTGTCTACCAGTAGGATAAGCGTTAAAGAGAGCCCCGGGGAGACCTGTTTTCAGGTCAGTTAAGAGACACACCATGGTGTTAAATCCAAGGGCTTTTATTAGCGTTTACTCTCCAAAATGCAGTTTCATATCAAAAGTGGTACCAACTCTAACGTGCATTAACAACAGCAAATGATTCCGTATGGAAATCTGGTAAAGGGGACGGACTGGTAGTGTGAATAAGTTCATTTACTTATGTAACCCGGAGGGCTCTGGCGTCTCATGTCTTTCTCCACCAAAGTGCCATTCCCAGAACGGCCAAGCCCTCAGTGTGAGTCCAGGAAGCCCCTCTCCGATCTGCTCTATTCCTCAGCTCTGGTCTCAAAGGTTCATTCACCTGAATCTCATGTCTAAAAACACCACACACACACACACTGCGCATGGTGTATCTGCTCCTGAAGGGTGACACAGCATTCTTCCGCAAATCATCAGCCATGACGACGAGGACGAAATGGCTCATCAGCTGCCAACCTGAGAACAGCCTGCTGCACCTTCAGAACCTGCGGACGGACCGACAGCTCGGTCCCGCACGAGTCCCAGCACATCGGCCAACCAGGGGCTTACTACACACACACGGCACCGCAACAGCACTTCAATATCACTTTAATTCCGGTCTCAGGTTATAAACTGTTTATTAAAGTCAAGGAAAACAAACCCATCTAAGTGCAATTGAATTTCGTCAACGCGCCTTTTATCGGAGTTCCATTGCTTTTAAAATGTACTCTGGCAAGGTGCGCTGGCAATCTGATTAAGATCTGCATATTCAGTCAGCATTACAATGTAAATGATTAAATATACAATAATGGGTCTAGCTGAAGCACACTGTGTCTTGTTTTCCCCCATGTCTCCTGCTGCTTCAGTCTTTTGAAACACGTTTACAGATGTACGATCAGGTGAACCGAGTCAAGAAATTCTGCCATTGCTGAATTTGTCACTCATAGATGTTTAGTTCCAGCACACTTGCATTGCATTATATACGGTATGGAACAGTGGAACCACGGAAAAGTGTTACGACTGCTGGACTCTGAAATGGGAGGTTTATAGTATCATAGCAACCTTATTTATAAATAAATAATATACATATTGTACAAGTTGTTCTGCCACTTTAAAAATGTCTAAAAACAGATTTCAAATTCAGCATAAAGTACTTTAAGGAGGACCCATTTTAGTTTGTGGGGCACCAAAATAGTGAAGATTTTGCTGCTCAGTGCTATTCAACTGTATCACACCTACCTGACATTTGGTATGTTTTGCAATTTAACCAGTGTTCAGTCACTGTTTGTTAATGTCAAATCCAACATCTAAAAGGGCAGCAAAGAATATCCAATATAAAGGATCTTTTAGAGTAATATTGGAGGCTTGGTCATTTAGTGCTATTTCAAAAATTGAAATTGACTACTAATTAGGCAGTACAGCCCCTTCACCTGTATTGAATTTGTTTGTAATTAAATTTTTGTATATAGTATCAAGCAAGACGAAGACGCCTGATCTGCAAAAAATATGTGATACAACTACAAAGTGGTACACGTTCACGTCAGCAGGGTGATTCTCACACTCAAACAAAAAACACTTCAGATCAGGTGTAGGTTGGGTGCAAAAAATGAATTTCCTTATAACCTATTCATATTTTTTTGCCTCAAGCAGACGCCGAGAATAACCATGCAAATGAGTAACAGCATTAGCTGTAGAAGGATCATCAATAACAGCTCGTACACAGAGCTCAAGCGCTTAATGGGTTTTATCCATACATGCTGGGGCGGTTACACCATGAACCCAAGGTGCTCTTTGGCCCTCACAGGCTGGTATAGTGCCAGAGAGTGACCTTCTCAGAAGAACCTGGCATTGATTCTGCTGCACACTGAACACACAGCCAAGAGGAGAAACCCAAACCAAACGCCCACACACCGAAACTCCGCTGTGATGCACATGTGAGGTTGAACACACACATCCACCCACCCGTTCTCTCTCGGATACGCACGACACACACCACTTAACACCATGATTCATGAAGCAAGGGCAGACATGAACTAAATATCTGGAAAGTAACACTGATTGTTGCTTATGAAGAACAGCCAGATGAAACTTCAAGAAACTGATGCTAAAGTCTAAAGTATCAAAGTCCTTCTGTACTGGGTGCCTGGTGACAGAAACACAGCTCCTGTAAACAGCTTGCCAAAAATCATTCCATCTAAGATCCATCCAGCACATAGTACAACGGTTCTGTTAAAATATATTAACATTCTAAACGTCAACCTCAATAACAGTAGTTGTTTTTGGGGTTTTTTTTTCTTTTTACAAAACTACAGCCACTAGTGTATTCTGGGAGGCTGACACCATGCGCTGAACTGGCAGTAAGTGAAACACAGTTTGTCACCATAACAGAGAGTCAACAGAAACACTCGGATTACTCCGGAGAGTTATTCAGCCTTCACCCACCTCGCTGTCCCGCTCCAGATCGAGCCCTGCCTCCTTCAGGTTGGCCTCGAACTCTTCCCGGATCAGAAGTTTTTCCCCCTCCACCGGGTCGATGGGACCCATGTCCACCACCACCTCCGCGTGCTCGTCCTTAACCCCGTCGGGTTCCTTGCTACCCACCCGGGGGAAGCTGCCGTTGGAGATGACGGACAGCCGGTGGTGACCCGGGGACTCATGCACGGAGGAAGGTCTCCGGTACTGATACACCAGCACATAGTCCACTTTCCTCTTCCCGTCGGCAAAGTACAGCCCTTTGCCGGTCTCGTGCCCCGCGTCCATGAAGTTGTTGACCACCTGAAACGGCGAGAGCACGAGCGCAATGAGCGGAGACGCGGCGCGCGCTGCACTGTGCGCGTCTCAAATTCACGTCGGAGAAAGGGGGAGTATGACACGCATGGATGTAGGTCAGACTGTTGCTTCTTAATTTGGCTGCTCTCAATACGCTTAAATATAGAACGAAACACAGAGAGAGAGAGAGAGAGAGCAACACTGGTCTGTCGAGTTTGCACGTAAAGGTGCGACGTTCATTAAAATCAGTGCTTCTGTTAATTTAGGATCTAACTTAACAAAAACGCAACTACAACGTTCAAGTGCATTGCATAAATATCAGACTCACGGGTATCTTGTCATCCCTCGACGAGTGGAGCATGTTTGAGCTCTTGTGGGAAGCCAGAGATGCAGCGAATTAAAAGGTTTGGTGGCGGTTCCTCCACGCTTTGCGCGTGCCTTACTGTTTTTTTCAGAACATGTCCACGACGTAGTCACCTCGAAGTGACACGACTGGCCATTTGATTTATCGTAAGAAGCTGCATCTAAAGCACAATGGAACCAACCCCATCCGCGCGCTTGATTTTGGCACTGCTTGCGACTGACAGCTGACTGGGAAGCGCGCGCCTTGGCTCTCGCGCAACTACGGATCTCCATAGAAACTTGTGATTCGTCATTCAGTCATTCTAGCAATCAGAACACGCCTGTGCTGTCCGGACGTGCAGAACTATGAACGTGGCGCCAATGCATAAGCAGAAATGCATATAAGTATTTTAAAACTGGAGCGAAGAAACTTTTCAAGCGATTTTGTTGTTTATTTAGACACATAGGCCGGAGTAAACAAACAAAAATATTTATTATATAAAATCTAAATCCGTCAAAAGATGTTACTTTAAAAGAGCTGTTGTGAGGATATACGTTATAAATTCATTTTAGCTGGTTGTGCAGCCAGCATAGAACAAGAGAACTTAACGAAAATCACGTAATTTGATACCAAGTAACCAATCCATGAAAACAACTCACGATGGAGCCAGAGGGGTCATCAAACGTGCCTGTTACCGGATCAAATCCCATTCCAGAAAGTTCTTTCGCTATGCGGAATAGTCTGTCATTGTGTATGGAGGGCGACTCCATCATTTCCATGGTATCCTTCACCCTTTGGTCCATAGTATTATCTCGTGCTTCTGTTGAGTGAAAACATATCGCTTAAACCTTTTAATGATGAAAGACATTAAAGGACGATTTTCTGGAGAATGCTTTAAGAAAAATATCATGTATTTATTTGTGCAGTTTATGGTGTACTTTCAGTTTTTCACAAGGATGTAACAAAGTATTTCCCTTGTGTTCATGCTCCTTGTTAACCTGCAAGTAAGTAGGCTAAGTAAAGGTGGTTTAATGCTGGTCTATATAGTCGAGCCCACTCGCTGTTTATACTTGGGTTAAGTCAATAGCAAGAGGAAACGCCAGTCGTTTCGTCTTATTTTTGTCACACAACTAACGTGAGTTCTTCTAATTCTTAAGTAAGAGTCATTCTTTTGGGTTTGGGAGGTAGATGGCGGTTAGACAGAAAATTTACTAATTGTCTACTGATTTAAACGTCCATGTAAATTCGTCCTCAAATATAACATAACACTAATTAAATTCAGTTCATTTTGATATGGATAGCACTACACAACGTACATAAACCTGTTTTGTATACATCCGGGTGTACAAACACCTGATGACCAAGGCAAAGCATTGTAATAATAATGATAGATAGATAGATAGATAGATAGATAGATAGATAGATAGATAGATAGATAGATAGATAGATAGATAGATAGATCGATAGATCGATAGATAGATAGATAGATAGATAGATAGATAGATAGATAGATAGATAGATAGATATTAGTTACTTTTAAGCAAAGATTAGTATTAGTTCTTTAAAATTGGTTGAAACGTGTTCATTTGCTAGAGAAACGCTTGACTAACACGGACTAATGACATATAGAGTTTCCTGTTGTAACTCTTTCTGCCACTAGTTACTGAGCTTGGTTTCAGCACCATGGACAGTAATATGCAAATTACTTTTCCATAATAAAAATACATTAAAAAATGATCTTAAATTCGTAAACTTAAAGTAACTGCCTAAGAACGTTGTATTGCTTGCATTGACTGGTGCTTCCAATACTTTATCCCTTATGAATTCTTGTTTGGCCTCATTAGTTGTAATATGGTCGAACTGTATTGTTCAGAAGATGTAGGTCGCATCATCGACATCATCATAGCTAACGCAACAGTTGTGTTGGTGTGTGGTGTCCAAGTGCCAGTTAAACGCTCCGAATAGAAAACATATTATTATGAAACTGTCAAACCATGTATGCGCGTACCATTTTTGAGAAAATTACCGCGCACTTACCTCCGCGTGAAAGCGAGGCAGGCCTGTTCGTAGCCATGTCCAAATGCAACGTGAAACGAGTACAGCTGGTCTCGGGTGCTGTTAGGTTGCAAAATCCGTTCCTGGCTTTCTCCAGGTTTAATTTGCAAACTGTTGTGGCGGTTAATACCATGCCTGCCTGAGAGACGGCTTTATGGATGTGCAAAACTTTGACTAATTGCCAGGACCTTCTGTCTTGGTTTAGTCACAGGTGAACAGAGTCCACGATCCATTCCAGTCCCGTTTTGATCGCAGGTGAGTGTTTGGCAGTACACAGAAACCCCTCAAATTGGAACTTTCATTATGAAAAGTTTCTTGAGCTCTCAATATAAAAAATGAATAAGAAAAGGAAATAAAATGTGGTAAAAGTTAACCCAGTCTGCGTCAGACTGTATCCTGCACCAAGAACGTAGGAGCGCGTTCATCTCGTCGGCTGCAAGATGGTACATAGTATCTCGTTTCACTTCAGCTGTTAAATAGGCCCATCTCTGTGCTTAAATATTAAGGTAACATGTACCTGGTTTTCGAGGAACCCTCGGACTGCCTTCAAGGAAATCAGCAATGTAGTTGACTGTATTAGGCCTAACTATTTGACTGACACGTGGGCAAGGGGGTTTTATATTTAATGAAGTCAGCCTGGCTGATAAGGCAAGTCGATGCTGCCGTTTAGAGTGATATAGGAGGGGAGACAAAATCCATACATACTAGGGCCCTCCCATTAAAAAAAGAAAAGCAAAAAAAGAAATTAAACATTTTGGGAGCCTGTTTTAAAACAGTTCTCATGCAGTTCTGTCAAAGGCTATACTGGTCAGCCAGCCATGCAGATTATACAAGTGAGATTCATACATTGTAAAGGTTTCGAAAACTGGATGAATAACTAGCGAGCTGTCACACGTTCGATTCACTGCCTTAGATCTACGTTGAATGCAAAGGTCAAGGAACAGCGGTGAGTCTATGGCCTATATGAGCCGGAGCGCTCGGTGTAGTCTACACACCTCCATGTCAAGCGAAATGAAGCGAGCGAACTGAAATCATGGTGCCTTTCCAACGTTGTTGATACATTCACAAGCATGGCTTTTTAAAAGGCGCTTTATCAAATTGGATTTCATAATGTACTTAGGGTTCTTTATGCACTATTACTTTATGTATTATGTTTAGATAGATTATTGTAGGCAAGGCCTTCAGTCAAAGAGGCAGCATGTAATCACACTGAGCTAAGCCTACTGCAGCACAGTTCAGTCCAGACTAGGCGAAAAATGCATGTTGAACATGTTGTAAGAATAAAATTAAGAAGTTACATGAATTTAACACAGACTCTTCTGTTGTGCCATATGCAGTAGGCATGTATCAGAAAAGCAGGCTTGCTGTATCTATGCTTTTCAAAAGGGGATTTTAAAAACCACAGGTCTAATGTGACATGCAGGGTTCTTAAAGTAAATTAAAGTAAATTATTAGATGAAATGTAATAATATACTTATCATATTCATATCACTCCTAAGAGTAGAATCAGAATTGATATGGGATAATTAGCAATGAAAATGTTAATTGGAGCAATCTCCAAACACTGTATCACTATAAAACTCAAAGATTAATGTTATGTAAGAACTATGTCTAGGTTATTTATTGTTTTAGCCATAATTGTAATTAGAATGTGTAGTAGTATAAATAAAATATAAAGATGGGAACTCAATTGAGTCAGGGATTAAAGCATTTGAATCACTTCGGTTATCTCGTGGATTCCTGATATAGGCAATATGCCATACTGCCAGAGTAATCCTGAGCCTACATGTTCACACCAGTTGTATATCAACGTGCAAGAAGTGGAACGTTTCTGCACTCTGAGGCTCTGCACATAAATAGCATGGAGCGCGCACCCACACAGAACAGCCACCCGCTCTCTGTGTGCCTGATTATCCCTTGGAAACAAGAACACAAAACATCACATTTTCACAAATCTTCAGTGCAAGGTTGTTAAATCTTATTCATCGTCATTCCAGGGCTACACTGCACACTGCATTATGATTCATAGTGTGAGGTGGTGTAATTAGAAAGTACATCCAGAAAAGGTATGTGAAGGTGCTTTCGATCACATATGAATTCATGGATTTTTTTTTCACATCAGTCTCCTTCAGGCTGTTGGCCTTTATTAAACTTTGAAATATATACACTACTAGGCAAAGATTTACGGCTATTTTTGCATACCATGAAATACCTATGTTTAGTAAATGTATGAAAATAACCCCACACCTAGTAACCAAAAAGTTACTAGGCTAATTATTTTTAGCCCAATCTATCCTTTTACAATAAAGCTGTTTATGTCCAAAGAAAACCAAAAACATTTTAGAAAAAAATGCTATTTTTTATTGTAAACACATAGTCAGAATAAGTTCGTGAGAGATTTTATAACATAACAATCATACCACAGGCATGTGGTAGCTGCACTTTAAAAAATAAATCTTAAAGCTAAATGTACTAAAGGTTTACAGTGAGCCTATTCAAGTCATGTCCATTAGTGTATAACTCAAATTGAGCATTACATACTCTATATGTCGAAGCTCACGTTTTACTGCACTAAGCCGCGCTCTGGCGCGTGCTAGGTGTGCGCGTCTCTCTCTCCCTCCTCACGCACGCACACAAACGCCTCTTCCTCTTCCCCGTACGCACCTCTCATCCGTCTTTCATAGCTTTATATATGACTAGAAACGCTTTTTACTTTGAAGCACACATTCACTCCGCCGAAGTCGTCCCTCAACAACTGCGCTGATTTGTATGTACGGTCATTATTGTGTATATTGAGCACACCTCAGGGAATTACACATCTACATATTGAACATAGTGCGGTATGAAATATGAGAGTGTTCGAGGAAGGATTGCAAATTAAAGTAAAAAAAGTGAAAGTTAAAATAACTGAAACATTGGAATTATACTTTAAATTCGTAAGCCCAAACGTGGGATGTGGAAAGTCAGGAGACGGGAGAAAGCCGCGGCTCTCCACTGCGAAACGCGATTTACCAACGCAAAAGGCGATGACAGTTATTACACGAAAAACAACAGTATACATTTCTATATTTTGCTACAGTGTTTCCACATGTAGGCTCAGATTATGCACCGATGGGTGTATATTACCTAGAACTAAGACTATAACCCGTATGGTCCATACTTTTGGAAACTTTGACAAAATGGCTCCCTCGTGTGGTCAGAAAAAGAAAGTGCGCAGGTTTGTAGCTGTTGAACTGCTTGTAGCATATATGAAAAAGTAGCAACGGTTGATAGTGCTGTACACAAAACACATAAATACACAATAAACACATATAACACGCTCACTAGTTACTAGTGAGTAACTAGTCACTAGTTAAGACCACATCACAGATGTCACATACACTTCTCACAAGTAAATATACTGTAAATTTACACCATTTTAGTTGTTTCATAGCAAATTTGTGATTAAATAAAAACTTACATTTTCGTTAAAACTAATATCATGTAATTTACTTGGAGCATGTAAATAGTAATTGTTTTTAATATATAATGTGAGGTGTAGGCTGTATGATATATTTAAAAATCCAAGAGTCTTCAGATTTCCTTGCATTTCACATTTCATTTTAAACTGGTTTAATACATGTGTGAAAATGTAATTTTAAGTTTTCATACAGATCTTTTCCAAGCTTAATGTTTTTTTTATTTTCTCTATTTATTAACCAAAACCATGAGCTACTAATCACCAGTGTCAGAGTTATTGTGCATCAGAAACATTGCTATATGACAGGACTAATGTCACCTAAATGTGAAAATAACAGAAACCCTTACCCCTACAACGACCACTCTCAGGAGCTTTAGATATGTCTACATTGGCATTGTGACTGGGAATCTTAGTGAATACTGCTGTCACTCCCTTCTGGTTGTTTGTGACAGTAATGCTCTTTGAGACAACAGAAAAGACTGATTACAGCTCACCCAAATGTGTACTTTATAAGGCTCAGAGCAAATGTTTGTTTGTTCATTTGTTTGTTCGTTTTTTTAAAAGCCCATCAGCATTTATAGAGAACAGGGCTTCTTGTAGCACAAGTGAGATAAACTAATAGGAATAATGTGTTCAAACACATCCTTCATTCCATCACAGTGGTGAAGGGCAACTTGGGTCCTCACTGCCACATTCTACAGATTCTGATCAGCTGCGGCCGGGCTGATTGACAGCTATTGTGCTCTCGTTGCTAGGGGTGACGCGTGGCACTGCCCGAGCTGGACGGTGAGTGGGTGAAGTCGTGCAGGGTCACGTCTGACACAATGGGCTCCATTCTTCCGCGCAACACAGCGCTCTGCCAAAGCTCAGTTGTCATCTTTACTGTCCTTTCCCCCCCTGTACACACCCTGCTACTCACAGCCTGCGGGAAAATCACACAAATCAATAAATATTATTGATGAGAGGCAGGGTGATCTGGCATCTTCTGTATGGCTTCTAAATGGCTTTGTAAGAAGACATTAACAGCATCTGTACAACTTCAGGATGGGAAAGTTCGACAGGCTTAGAGCTCAGCTATCGTGAGAATGGTCTTTTTTTAGGGTGGAGTCGTGGTTGCTCTCTGATGGTGTGTGAACTTGTTGCATAGGTGTATTTAAATATTGTTGGTTCACATCAACAGGAGATGTTTGACATCCGTCTTCAGATTTGGGTCTGTTTTTATTGTTTTAATGATGTTTGCTCCCCTATGTCAATCATTATGATACATACAAAAAACAGACGACGTGGCATTTTATAAACTGAAGTAAAAGCAAAAATAAACATAACAGCCAACATTGCCCTTTAAGGCTAATCAAAGCAGTAACAAAAAAGTGCATATCTAAATATTCTTACATTTCATACTGAATGCTGAAATACTGAAAACTATACTAACATTTTTTAAAATGCTATTTTCAGGTCTCCAGCTTATTTTGTGCACACTCACGGACGTAGTTTTGGGGGGGGGGACGGGGGGGACATGTCCCCCCCACTTTTTCAAAAGCCGGTTTTGGTCCCCCCCAGTTTTTACAGTTAAAACCAAATATTTAAGTAGTGACGAAGTCATGTCCCCCCCACTTTTTAACGGTAAAAAAACCAATATTCAAATAGCGACAAATCTAGCACTAGGATCATGCAGCACCCCCCCCCCCCCCCCCCCCCCGCTTAACAGTTCGCCACCCCAGGTTGTGTCCCCCCCACTTATGAAATCAAAACTACGTCCATGTGCACACTGGTGTACCAAAACAAAACTACTTTAACTTTGTTACAGTAAATAGAGCCTATTTTATTATATTACAAAGATATTTCTGGCAAGCTTAGAATAAGTCAAAAGCTGACATGTCAGACATGTTCTTGTTCCCATCTGTGGGTTGTCCAAAACAAAACAAGCCCAGGGACGCAAGAGAGAGTGTGAGGAAGGACACACATCACTTTACAGCTCACAAGGACATGTTTAGTGTGCACTCTCAAGTCAAATTAGCGGTTTGTAAAACAACGCCATCAGTGGTGAAAAAGCGCGCATGTAAATGTTGAATTAATACTGTCCTTTTATGTAAAGCTAGATTTATATATCCACTATAGAAGTATTCATCACTGGACTTTTCTTCTGTTGGGACGAACAAGGCAAAAAAAAGAAAGACAGATTGAAACAAACAAACAAAACAAAGAAAAAGATCTGGTACTCTGAGTTCAATTGTTCTCAGTCGAGGTGGGAGTTATTCGCGCATCTCTGGAGGAGGAGCGCATTTGACCATCGGAAAATAACCGTGCACGAATCAACAGAACCGCCCTGGCGGAGAAACGTTTGGATTATTGATATCCTCGTCAAAGAAAGAAAGCATCTTGCGTTGACTGCGTCTCAAAGTTTTGAAGGGTTCGTCATGGCAGAGCTGACAAGCGCAGAGTATTGTGTCAAATATCTCTTGTTCATCTTTAATTTCATACTTTGGGTAAGTTGAAACAAATATATTTTTTTACTTGACGACGCGTTTCTAAGAATAGTACTTATTAGTTAATAAGTTAGGACTATAAATTGTTTGTTACACACAATTCCAGGTTCAGAAAGTAAAAGTCCTCACCAGGATTTTGCTCAGGCGTCGTAGATTGTGTTGATTCCACTAATTTTACCTGGATTGCACTAATTAGAAAATCTAGCAAGCTTGAGCAAAATCCTGGTGAGGAATTTTTACTTTCTGAACCTGGAATTGACACCTCTGGTGTTACATTAGGAAATTCAAAGTTCATAGTTCAAAGGAACTATGACGGTGACATGGGTTTTGTAGCTACTGATCCTAAGATTTCCCACATCACATTTTAAAACTTGCTTTAACATTGGAGATTATGTTTCGTTGAATATGCCTAGTTAATTTCTTAGATGAACAAAGCATACAAAAATAATAAAAACTAAAATGTCCCACTTAAGGAAGACAGAACACTAACAATTTGTCAACAAGTAACATTTTCAAATATTTCTTCAGTTGTATATAATATGTAATGTAAGCTAAGCTACTACATATATTCATTACTCTGTTCAACACGTTTAGTGAGCTTAGAGGGTACATGTACATTTGTTTGCAAGCCTTATTTAAAACACTATATATTATACAACTCAAAACAGCCTGTGTCTTCAGATGCAACAAAGATCATTAAGAAGAAAAATTTATATGGCTTAAATATTTTAGCCATTTAAGATGATGGCATGAAATTCAGGTGTTAACATTGTTAACAGGTGTTAACTTTGATGACATAATGATCCGTAGGCAAGTTTTTTGCCTGAAAGATGAGGGGGACTGAGTCACCTCATTATGAGAAGAACAGGAGGTTTTCATGGACGAAAGACATCGCACTAGAAATGTAACATCAAAGAATTTGAGGTTGATTTAAAATCAGAATACATAAAAGCAGAACTGGAAAATGATGCAGACCCAAAGTCACCAGCTTGCTTGTCTAAAACAGAACTCATCCATATCTATCATAACTTATATTAGACGTCTCCCACAACGGGGCAGAGCAGTTCACAAGCTTTCTAGAAACTCCAAAGGTCTAACAGGTCTAGTGAGCTAAGTAATCCTTAGATAAGTATATTATCTTATAAATATTCTCATGTTACATATGTATCTGTTCCAATTAAAACCCAAATAAACATATTACTTTTATACCTGAGCCTAATTCATTCTCGTTGTATTGTGCTATAACAAAGTATCCTGTAATATCATGTGCATCCTTGTCTAATATTCAAGGATGTTCGTATGAACATAGAAATTTGAAACAACTTCATCCAAATAATTTGTTCCTTTAATCGGTTGTTCCTTTAACAACTGTAATGTCTGCCTTGTATGTGTTCTGCTGTTTAAGGCCACCAATGTTGGTCTTACCCTTGATGTGCTACTGAGCACAGACCAGCTAGTCAAATGCAGAACAGTTTAGCAATAGCTTGTTTGGACCTTCCACTTTTCCTTCCCAGGACAGTTTAGATACAAGTCTATCATGCTACCGCAGTTTACAAAGATTCCAATGGTTAAAGGGAAATCCTATATAAAAAAGAAGAAAAACTATAATTAGCCTTACATGGTGTTATACATTTCAATTTCACTTCTTAGAATTGTGTCTGTATGGATTGTTTATTCCCCTGCATCCTGTTGTCTTCAGCAAATGTATATGCAGCTTGGGTTTGTCTGAAATTTGGAAGGGTAAAAATATTCTAAACAAATGGTTATACCTCAACTCAACTTACGTTTCCTCACAAACAAAACCAAAGCTCCTGTACTACACAAAATTAATAGTTCTGTTTTTGTGTCGAGACCAGCCTTTAGGGATGATACTGACAATTCATTTTGGAACACTGCTCCGGGTGTGGTCCAAAACGCCCGTGTCACGTGACTATGGTTGGCCCAAAGCCTGGGTGCGTTTCACCCGTTTCAACAGATGGTATACCTCAAGTTTCTATGTTTGAATGACACCTGATTACACCGGATTATCTGTCTCAACCGTAAACTCTCAGAATGCTTAAAAGGCAAACAAACACATCTTAATTTCAAGGGATTTCGTGAGAGGAGAGGGATGAGACATAAGATAGTGGTTGACAGTACGTCGGCCAGTGAGTAAGAGTGAGCGATAGATAGTCCTACAGTAACATTAATATGAGTGATCATTTACATAAATGTTCCGGAGCCTACACTGGGGCTTTTTTATCTTCTTAGACATCATGACATTCACATGAAACCGAAATACTGAAACAGCCTCACTAAGAAATACTTAGTGAAACACACAATTCCTCACAGACCCACTTTACTGTCTCTGAAAGTCTGTAAACGTTTGTTCGTTCCTTATATTGTGATTTTCTCCAAAATATTTAGTCAGAATTCGTGTCGATAACCTTGTATAACACACCAAAATAATTAGCAGTTTAGACTTGTAGCCGCTGTTTTACATAATAAAAAGATGTGATACCAAAGTGGCCACTAGGTGTCACCATAGACAAACCACCATTGCCGCCACAACAATCCACAACCGTACACATAATTGCCAAATTTACTGGGAATAAATTTCAATAGGTACATGCAGGTCATGTCTCTCCATAAATAAAAAACGGTAAATTAAATATATATGATATTCGCACGACATTAAAATCATTCGAGCGCGTTTATAATGGCAGTGTCTTCCACAACAAGATTTTTTCGGTCGGCGAAAATGCGACATATTTTTTCCCGCCGTGTTCGCGTCCGGTATCGTTTTTAGACGGAAAAAAACCCGGCCTTTAAATGTTTCGCTTTTTTCGCCTCTGAGATGTGAATACGTACCGGGGCGTGTAACCACCACCACCTCTCCGTGTCCCACCCACTCATGTGACCCAGGAGCGGACTCCACTGGCTCCATATAAGCGCGTTCGGGCGGTATACATTGTCATGCGAGAATAAACCCGAAAGGTTCGGACGCGTTTGTGCTGTTTTTGGGCTGTTTTTTGGGCTGTGTTCGTCTCCTGCTCGTCTGTCGCCTCAGAAACGCAACCATGGGATTAGGAGGAGGTCTAAGTTTTCTCAAGTACATGGTGTTTGCTTTCAATTTTCTCTTTTGGGTAGGTGGCTCTTAACGGTCCTCAGTGGGAAATGTTGGTTTGGGTTTTTATCTCGAACCAGGAAATAACACAAACACGGGCTGGATGTGCCTGTGTGTCAATATCGGGTGTGCCGGTTTGGAGTCAGCAAGACAGGATTTCATTTAATTAACTGATCAGATAGCCATATTGCTAACGTCTTTTTTCGTATGTTTGCATAGTAGTGGTAGTAGTAGTAAACTGATGAGCTTTTCCAAAAGTGTTTTTCAAGATAATTTAATGGTGGACTGCTACGGCGCCATTACCCTTTAGACCCCGAAAGCAAAAGTGGAAATAAAACTGTGTCGGTTCTGGTGTCCCTTTACTGGCCCGGGTTTGTGTTTTTAATGCCTGCAGCGACTCAAAACGGGCTTGTGTCTCACACAAACGACGTGTGTGAGATGAAATGGGCTACACTTCTCTCTAGTTTATTTTTTCTAAACTTCTGTCTGTTCTTTTTTTTTGTGCGTGTACGTATTTTATATCTAGGATGTTTTCCATGTGATTTGGTGCTTTGATGTTAATGTTAGTGACTTGTAGTAACTAAATGGCATTCATTTTTTTTCTTTTTTACATACTTTTCTAACACGATCCTTTGCCCAGTGTGTCCACTGCCTCTCGCGCACACACACACCCACACCCACCCAGGCGGACAACTCCCAGGTCTACATTTAGTGTTGGTGAAGCAGGCTTTACTGGTTTTGCTGTCCGGTTGGCATAGTTTTCTCCTCCTCATGCCTACGTCGTGTCCTTCCATGAAACTACTATTGTGTCAGTGATGTTTCATGCTTGGGATTCCTTTTGGAAACCTGTTCTGCGAGTTTAGGTTATTTTGTTTAACCTTATCTTTGTGATTGGATATCTCCCATGGTGTGGAGAAGGACAAACCGGTTCATGTGTTGCCTATCGGTGTAGGGCTGATCAGACTAGACTGTCTACATGGTGCTGGGTGTGTGTCATCCATCCATCCATTGGAGGGGGGAGTCAATTCCAGTATCTCCGGGCGAAGGCAGGTACTCCATGGGCAGGTCGCCAGTGTACCACTTTGCCACCACACACGCACACCAACAGAAAATGTAGTTATCAGTGAACCCGACATGCATGTCCATGCATGCCTTTGGACTGTTTGAGTACCCAGAGGAAACCCATGCAGGGAGAACACGCAAACTCCACACAGAGCAGCTCAGACCGAGAATCAAACCCTGACTGCCTTGCTGTGAGGTGACAATGCTAACCGCCACACTGCCCTCGGGGTCTGTGTGCTGCACCATTAAACCTGAGACCCTGACCACTCCCTCTGTCCTATTTGGAAACAAAAGCAGTTTGGTGCACAAGAATATCTGATCGTTCACTCATGCAGCTATGAGAGAGTATTTGTGGGGTGTGTGTGTGTGTCTCAGTCATGCTTTGTGTTTACACTATGGTTTCTGAATCGAAAAAACCACTGCTTTTAAAAAGGTGTCGAGAACCTCGTGTGGAGAAATGTGAGGCCTTTTCCGAAAGGAACCTGATGAGAGTAAAATTTGTTGGTTATAAAATGTTTAAGGATTTATAGGTTCTACAGATAATGTAACTGAGTTAACCAAATTATCCATGCAAGTTGATGGATGGGTAGCCTTTATGTTCTAGATGGGCCTAGTTCAAAGTCAAATAAATGACATGTGCTGCATCATAATATTGTGATTGTTTCAGATGCTTTCATAGAAAAAAGTTGCAAGTGTTTAAAGCTTCTGCTGTTAAACTAGTCTTTAGTTTTTTTTTTTTTACAAAATTGTCCCCAACATTGTCGTAATGAGACCAGTTGACATGGAGTTTTAACCATCCTGCTTGTGGTGGCCAGACTCAAGCAGGCCAGAGAAGTCTGAATTATGTATGGCGAGTCTCTCCAAGTCAAGCATAATTTTTCATACTCCGTGGTTAGTTAATTGTGGCATTTATGAACTTCCTGTGTGAGGTCACTAGTTTGTTTGTTTGTTTGTTTGTTTGTTTAAAGCGGAGGCAACATTTCCCCTAGACCAGTTAGACTTCATTCCTCTGGGCTCAGGGTGCGTCATGCATAACCTGTTGTGCTTTCTTATCACTTGCACGACTGATGTTGATGTACTGGTCTGAGCTTAAGGTATTGTGCTCTATTGACTGGGGAAAAAGGCTATAATAAAAACCCATGGCAATCTTGTTTTTTGTCTTCTGATCAGCTTGCAGGTACGGCTCTCCTGGCTATAGCACTATGGTTGCGTTTTGACAAGAGCACGTCGGACATCTTCCAGATCTCTGGCTCGCCTTCCACATTCTTAACAGGTATTTCAAAGATGAGAAGTTGGATCAGTCCCCCAGCCTTCTGCAGCTTGGCCCCACGTACCTCACCACAAAACGTTGCCCTGGTTTTAATATTGGTCACAATTTGAAGTTGCATTTGTGGAAATATCGAAGAAAATTGGATTTTTGCTTTACAAAATACAAAGAATAACTTTTGGCCATTAGCCCCTAGCAGTACCGCTGCGGTCCACTGGGGGATTGCCGTCCTCGGGTTGAAAGCCACGGTTTGATGATGCGGAACCTAAAATTCCCAATTCCAATAGGTTTAGCAAAGAAGGAACACTACTTACACCTGAAATTTGCACAACCCACATTCCAGACCGCGTTAAGTAATTTCTTCAAGCCACCACAGAGATGCCTTTCTCGGAAAAGTCCTCCCACATGCACACGCTCACACAACAAGATGTGCATTGTCTGAGGGTTGGGTGTGTCTCTCCCTCTCTCCCCCATAACAACCCACCACACTTTGAAAGACAAATCTCTTACCACTAGCGTGTAATACAACAGGAAAGAGATCTAGCCTGCAGTGGCAAATATCTTAATTATATGTCATCAGCAATAGCTGGTGGGTGTAGGTTATAGCAGTGGTACAATTTTTTTTCTTTTTTTTTTGTATTGTTTACACCCAAATTGTGCTAAAAGGATGCCTTTGGCATGATGCAAAGAGAATTTGTTTATTTTTTTGGCCAAAGCGTGTTTACTAATCTTGTGAGTTGGTTTTCTAAGTAGGTGTGCCTGGTGGGTGTCTGATATTACATAGTGTGGGGTAATCTGGTGTGCAGGTGTTTACATCCTCATTGTGGCTGCGGCCCTCATGATGGTTGTGGGTTTCCTGGGTTGCTGTGGAGCTATTCGGGAGTCCCCGCTCATGCTCGGACTGGTGAGTTCTCCGATGCCTCGATGCTGCAATGTGTTTCTAGATACCACCGTTTGCCATCATTGATTCGGTTCATAATGAGCGAATATGGCAACTTGTAAATGAAACTGACCTGAAGTTGAAAGCAAAATTAGGTAAATTTGGGGGTTTTGACTAGTTTGTGTGAATTTTTTTTTTTTTCCTCTCTCCTCTTAGTTCTTCGTGTTCCTGTTCATCATATTTATTGGAGAAGTGGCTGCCGGAATCTGGGCTCTGTCTAATAAAGACAAGGTTAGCGATGACTTTGAATGCTACATTATTAAAGTCTTGACCTAGTTAAATAGTCATGATGCCCTTTCACTCTCCCTTTCAGATTGTGAAAGACGTGAAGGACTTCTACACTGAAACCTACAAAAATTATCAGACTTCAAAGCAGGAGGCACTCAAGGAGGCGTTGAGGGTTATCCAGTATAGTGTAGGTATTGCTGTACTAGTACCATACTGGTAAAAGCCTTGTACATTCGGCCTTGTTAAGTATTTCTCTCACCCCTAAACAGCTTCAGTGCTGTGGTACCACTGGAACCATTTTTGATGGGTCCACCGACACCTGTCCACAACAACAAGGTTTGCAGGCGCTCGTCACCACGGTAAATGGCTTCAGCAACTTTATACTTTTCACAAACCACAAGCCCAGAGTCGTTACACCCACAACTTTATACCCCTCTTTGTTACTCGAGTCATTGTGGATATAATTTTATTGAATTGCGGATAGTGTTTCAGTAATGACTCAGAACTCGCAGACTCTGAAATTTTGTTTTCAGACCTTACTTACTTGATTATCTGAGATTAGACAAAATTTCATAATATGTCTGCTACCTTTTGGTAACCTTAATATGCAAGATGTACAAGTTGATTATTAAAACATGCTGTTTGAGCCTTTCTAATGAATTAAATGCCCATACAGTTGTCTTCCTTTGCTCATCCCTGTGTTTAGAGTTGTCCAGCTGCTATAGATGACCTGTTCAATTCTAAGTTGCATATAATTGGAGGTGTGGGAATCGGCATCGGTGTGATCATGGTGAGTGTCATGGTGCTCGCCAGCCACAGAACGGTTTGAGCAGTAAACCCTTTCAGTGCTGTAAAGGGCCATTGACCGTAACCACCGGCTTTACTGTTGCCAGATCTTTGGCATGATCGCCAGTATGATGCTGCTATGTGCCATCAAGCGAACCAGGAGCGTTCTGTGAGAGGGTCCCTCACCACAACCGCAACCTGCCTGTGATGGATTTGCCTTCAGGGATGGTGGCCCATGTGTTCACTGCTAAAGACTGACGCTTCAACATTCATACCCATATTAATCTGTTCTCTGATGCAAGCTGACTTGGAGGTGGGGGGAGTGACTAGACCATTTATATTAATGAGTATTCAGTTAGTGTCATAAGTTTTACCATTCATATCCTTGTTTTACCATTTTGATCTTGACCATTACTTGTTTTTACTACTGGTCTAGCTTGGGCTACTGAAATTTTTTATTTTTTTCTGCTTATGTACATATGCTTATGAATTGCTTTCACTATTGTAACAGTGATTTTGAGGCCTAATTTTTATCAATATTTTCTTTATACACATGTGCCCATTACCATTATTATTAAAGTATTGAATAACAGTTTGAATAGCTAAATAAGTTATTGAATACAGCATTGTTTAACTGGGTAAGATATTGCTGTACTAAATTGTTTCTTACTAGCACTGAGCCCAAATAAAACTTCAGAAACAAAAACAATTTAAACTCATTGCTGGCAAATTTATTGACCTGTTATGGTTGTACAGCACATTCAAGCCATTAGTGTTCAACAAAAGGACTGCAAGCTAAAGAGGAAAGAGAAGGTGATTATAAATTGTGCTGCGTGGGCACAGCAGTGGAGCTAAGCAACAACATTCACTAAACCACTGTAGTAGTATCTCCCAGACACAAAGAAAACACAATTGCATGTCTTATAAGAAACCCAAACTGTAAGTATGGCACTCGAGTTCATTCGTAGAGACGTGTTTAAGGCAGGTTGTCCTTCGATCTCCAGAAGGATTATGCAAAAGGGAAGTAAGGTACTTGTGCAACATTTCAGATTGTAATCTGAGTTCTGATGCACATATATGTGGTTGTTTTCTGCCACCAGTTTTTAGAGGTAAAAGGAACTAACCAAGAACTATTCATCACCACCCCCGATTTTTCTTCGAATGTAGTTTGAATAAACGTATTTCCAACAGCACGAGAAACTTATGCTACAAATTTAATTGAATTTCAAATTGAAGTCTATCTGGCTCAACCTTCAACTGCCAGGAGTAGTCACGGTACAGATCGAGAGGCATCAAGAGACAAACAATCGTTTTCAGTTCTAAAAGGTCTTGCATGCATCAATGGATATCAACACATGACAACACAAGTACAAAGTATATTTGCTCATGAATGTAGAAGACAATAATGCAGTGCACTATTCCCATTGTGTTTACATGATTGGTTAGCTTTAGTGTAAATATCTGTGCTTCATTTTTTATTTTATTTTTTGTTTTTTTCCTTTTTTCTTAGGGGCCTGGGGCCAGCCAAAGCCTCTGAACTCCAGGCAATCCACTGCATTATGGGATATGTAGTAGGCATTCTCCATGGCAGCTGGGCTGAGAATATCCACTTCTGGCTGTGCGGATTTGGCATTTGCGGACCTTTTCTTTGATGCCTGCTTTTTCACACTCTTTTTCCTAGGTCTGGCACTATGGGAGCGGGACTTTTTGGTCGCTGTAGGCTGTATTTATTAAAAATAAAGCACAGCTTTAGCAAACATTCTTTAAATAGTAATTATTATTAGCATTAAAAGCAGAGGAACATTTTTAGACAAAAATATTTATATTAAATTCACTTACCATACTTAAGTTTTAGCTTTTATTGCACTTCGTGAAAGCTGAAGACATTCTAAGGGAAAATATGTAGCTTATATCATTTGAGATATATACATGCTTTGCTGATGGGCTTTAAACTACATTCTTACACTTTCTGCAACAATTAAAAAACCTCCTCGACCTTTAAGAAGACTACGTTTCACGCCCACGTACTACAGTCTTAACCCATGCCGTTCTTTATGCCCTTTTCAGCCCACAACACAATCAACACCATTTCAGGGGACGAGAAGCACAAACAACCACTATAAACACACGCTGATGTACTTTAATAAAGGCTTTTTCTTTAATGCCCTACCACAGAGACGAAGAAAGAATCACTCCGGGCGCTCCTGGTACTAAAGGTTTCTGGCGGACTGTGTGTTGTGTGTGAGGTTGTCGTAGAGACAGGACGAGGAACCGCATTCCGGCGTCTTCTCGCTCTGCAGACCCAACCAGGCGTGAGATGTTGCTTAGAACCTCACACCCCACACCAACCCAAAGATAATCTGTCTGATCACGAGGCATCAATTTATAATGCGAATCCATTTATAATGGCTTCACTTTCGCTGGAGAGGCACGAGTGTGGATTAATATCGAAATCTGTGCTAGAGAGCTTAACCTGTCCCTGGACAAAATAACAGTAAGGGTTTAATATCTAACTGGCAGGAAGGAGCAGTCAATGTCAGCTGCCAGTCTGGCACTGGCAGCCGCCAGTAAGTCAGTGGCAGCCGCCATTTGGTAATGGCAGCCGCCGATTTATAATGGCAGCTGCCAGTCGTCAGTGTCAGCTGCCAGTTGGTTATGGCAGACACCAGTCAAACAGCAGCAGCTACCAGATCAGCAGCGACGGCAGCCAGTTATTGCCAATCAACCAGGGCAGACACTATTGGGCAGGGACAGCTGCAATTCGTTTTACATGTGAAGCTGAGGCAGTCTTTAAACAAGTCGAATTACCTTGTCGTGCAGCACACCATGCAGCACAACCGCTTACACCGGGAATTCATTTAATTATAAACAGAGATAACATGAATCTGAGGGGAATCCGTTACACTCGTTCTGCTGATCTGACAGGTCTGGAATTTGTCACAACACATGGCAACAACTCGCTAAACTGCAATGAGAAACCAAAACCACTATTCATTACAGATATTTAATAATATCCTTGATATTTGACGACAGAATAAAAGAGATAATTACCGTACAAGATGGAACACTTTAATTATCGACCAATTACACCAGAAAACAGACATAATACTGAAATTAGGGTGGAGTTGTTGTCTCTTAAAGACAAATATCTTCTACAACAGTTCCAAACGTTTGCCTGTAATTAAGTCTACATCCTTTTAAATACTCATATTTTGTACATTAAACCAGTGTTTTTTAAAAGCAGGAAACTGGTCAGTCATATCTTGACAAACACTGTAAAGTTTTGTGAAAAATTGATCGTGATTTTAAAAATGACTGCTGTAAAAAACAAACAAACAAACAAAAACACTGAGCACTGAGGTTCTGGGTAGTTTCAGTATTTAAAGGCCTGTGACACTACAGCTGAAAACTAGCCAAGTGACCAACACTGGCACGTTCAACTTTATGTTAGTCAGCATGCACTGCCCCCTGACTTATAAATAAATGACCATAAAAATGTGCTGTGTGATGAGTGAGAGGGGAATGAGTGAGGGAGGGGAGAGAGGTAGAAGAGAAAATGAAAGAAAGAATCAAACAACATAAAACAGTGTTAAAAAATCAGCACCATTATTTTATAGGAGGGCGAAGCTATTCAAGCTATTCACCAAGGTCACTTTTGTGCTTTTGACTTGTGCTGTTAGCGAGGGGCTCTCACGTTATGAGGACCTATGAGAGGGAGGAAGCTCTTGACACGAGAACAACTCCATGCCATAAGTGAAACAGCAGAAGTGCCTGAAAGGACTCTTTACGGATGGGCTCACCTGGCCCTGATGCCAAACAGGCTATGAGCCACACAGGCTTAGAGTTGACCATCTTGTTTCTTCTTGGACATATCAAGTCTCTTTAACATGACAACAGGGACAAAAAGTGCTAAGCCCACAAAGGTTTTTAGTTAGCTTGTTGTATTTACATATACGTGTACGCAATTCAAAATAAGAGTTCAGCAGTTCCAGACTGAGATAAGTAATTTGGTAAATATAAATAAATACCTTCACTCTTTAAGATATATTTATAATACTTAGAGTATTTTAGTGGAGATTTATACATTTATATATATATATGTAGGCTATATATAATAGAAAGTTTGCTATGGAGGATATGTTGTGTTTGATACTGTACACAGAGGAAGGCGTGACGGAAGACGCCTCAACAATAAAGGACAGCTACCATTCAAAAACCTTTACAATCCAATTGAACATTTTTGTATTTACAAGCATTCATTTACATGGAGAACGCGTTTAGCACAAGTACTGCTGCGTCTGCGTGCGAACATGCATCTGTCTGCGTGTGTGTGGGATGCTTGCCGACCCACGGCAGGTGGCGGGCCGAGTGAGCCTGGCCGCCGTGGTGTGCGGCTGGGTCACTGGGCCTGGAGCAGGCCCTCCCACTGGATGGGCTGGGAGAACACCTCCCTCTCCAGCCACATCTCGTAGCTGTAGTGGAAGTCCTCGGGCAGCTCCACACGCTGGCCCAGGACACTCTGCAGGCAGTTGTCCACCGGGGCAAACTCGCCGCTCTGGTTCCTGTCATAGCGGCGCGCGTTGAACTTCTCGATGCTCTCGCGCAGGGCACACTCCTCCGCCTGGAAGTCCCAGGGACGAGCGTCGATGTCTGATAGGCCAGAAGAGGGGGATATGGAGGCTGATGTTATAAGTGACTAGTAAATATTTTAAATATTTTTTTATGGTGTGTGTGTGTGTGAGAGAGAGATTTTTAATATTTTTTTTATGGTGTGTGTGTGTGTGAGAGAGAGAGAGAGAGAGAGAAAGAGCTATCAATGGGATAATGAAATGACTATTCAACATGTTATCTTTCTCGTAACATGACACAGCAGTTCTCACCATTTCCATAGGCCCAGTCATCGTTTAGCCGATGTCTGACTTTCTGGTAAATGGCTGACATGGTCTTCATGTTGCTCTTCCTCCACTGCCGGCCAAGGTACTTGGTCTGAATCTTGAGGAGCTTGAGGACATAAAGCTGCATCATGGCTTGCTTGACCTTCAGCGCCCTCTTCAGGATTGGAGCAGATTTAAACACCACCAACATCTGGTGAGGAGTGCAAACAGCTTCAAGTAGCAGTTAAATTGGTATCATTAACCTCTTCAACATTATTATGAAGTAGCAGTGTTCTTACTGCTCAAACACAACCGGGTCACATATTTAAGCCTCCAGTTTTACCTCCTGAGTTGTTTCTAGCAGCTCCCTGTATCTGTAGTTAACTAACTGCCCACTGAGTCAAGTACACAGCTGTGGCTTCTTGTAAAATCATAGACCAGCAAGCATGCTCACTATGATCTCTGGCTGAATACTGCATGAATGTTTCTGGCAGGATTTTATGAAATGTTTAAAATGGAGTCATTCGGTTGATGTGTGTGCTTTTCTTTTTAACTATGGGCCTCCTTACTTAATTCTAGCCACACCTCATATTATATTAGCTTATGTATGCATTTACCTGTCAGCTAATGCTAGTGAGTGGGTTGCCCAATGAACAACTGTGTCATTACCTCATTTTAAAATGTAAAGTAGCACTGCGTGTTGTGCGTATCTGAGACATTAGTGTCCCAACGGTCTGTGTATTAGGGGCCTAGTGCCCGAGTTCTCATTCGCTCTGTACTGATTCACTAGTGAATGAATCAAGAATCAATTCTCTGTCAAGTTAAAGCAAGGAAACGCTGCACTGTCGCTCTGGCACAGGACTTTGATTTCCTCTGATCCATATGTAAATGAGTCCAGACGTGAGATTCAACAGCGTGATGTCAGAAACATGGCGGTATCTCCTCCCTCACCATGGTCCTAGAGTGCTTCCACTTGGTGAGTTTGTTGAGGATTCGCAAAAGATTAATGCAGGAGAACAGGTTCCGCCAGCAAAACTGATTGCTATCTCCGGCTTCCTGTTAACACACACACACACACATACACACACACACACAACATCCTTCAGGCGCTTTGCTTACGCCTCCTCCGGCATTCTTCTGCCTATTTAAAGTCCGTGGGGTGTGTAAATTACCAGGCTTTCAGCAGTCAGTTCAGGCATCTCATGGACCACACAGTGAGGAAAATCCAGCACACAGATGCTGTAGTGAGAACACACAGCGCAGCAAAATGACTGCACACATATAAACGTGTACATTACCCCGAGAGCTGTTGGTATAAGGAAGCTGGAGAGATAACTGCCCCCTACCTGTTTTTGGCACTAATATAAGACATGATGTTCTGGTTGAAGAACTTGAGAATGAGGGGGATGCAGTTGGCAAACACCAGATGCTGGGACACGTACTCGAACTACACAGGACAAAAGAACCAGGACAAAGGGACCAGTCATTACAGTTCTGCCCCGTCAGCATGTTCATCCACCTCTACTGCCCCGGCACCAGAACCAGCTCCTCGTCTCTCCAACGTCTGGGAAGCACTGGACTCTGATAGCCGTCTAAAATCAGCACGCCATTTACATTTCGTTTCCACCTCCCAGTACTGCATGTAATGCACAATTTTTATTTTGACAGCGAGAGTGTGTAATTCACACAAAAGGACTTCCTAACCCTAAACAGAGCTCAAAAAATACTGCACAGAAGAAATTTCTTTCATAGGTCCTGTGCGATCTCGCCATCTCTGTTCTTTCCATCAGTGAAAAGGAATGGGGAAGAAAGCCCTTACTGTTTTAATTAGAGCTTTTGTTCCTTTCTAAGATCAAGGCTTCAGTGCTGTCTTGCATCATGATTAATTGCATGCATTTGATTGCTGCATTTAAAATTTCAAAAATTCAAAACCTCTAATAATCCTCTGGGCATGACAGCACTACTACAAACAACTAACCCCCAAAACGAGGCACTCAAATATTTAATATATAATATATATAATAATATATTTCTTTGTCATTTTTGTGTGGGGTTTGTATGCGAGACTCTCTTAACAGACGAGTTCTTGAGAGTGAGTCTATAAGAGCTACCTGTAATTTATAGGTGTCTGTGTTCTGTACTGGTGACAAACAGAAGCTATGTAGAGGTAATGTCTGTGACATTCAGTTACTGTAGAATTATCTGTAGAAAAATGCCCTAGGACCACTGAGCTGTTTACTGACAGTATTAGAGGGGAACCATGTATCACACCAGTGCACCTAAGAATAACACAAAATCCTCTGTAGTTCTCTTTGCAGTCATGACTGATCTCTGCCAGCAGATGGTGCCAGTCTGCCAAATTCACCATAAACCACATTACCCCCATAATCACACAAAAAAGATTGTCTTGCTCATCAGACAGGATTAGACTGAACGGCACTGACAGCAGTACGTGAATCACAGCACAGAACACCCCGTTCTCTCTTTTTGTTCCTCTTCCCTCTCTCCACCTCTCTTTCACATCCCTCACTCTCTTCCCTCACTGCAAAAGCGATGCCAGCACATACTGTTTGATGTGGAAGGGATCAGATCCCAATCTGAGTGCTTTGTTGGGCCAGCACTGTAGAAGTTTCTCTGCTGTAGTCAGCATGTAACACATATTAGCTCAAAATAGGTCCTGAATCCCTGGACCCCTCACACTGGAGGGTGAGGTTTGGCTGTCACCGGAGGAGACTGATATTCTCTATACCACACACTTCTTTCTCTACTGGAGATGAATACTACCATTCACCTATTAGCAGAGCACATCATCAGTAAGCCATTACAGGTGTGTGTGTGTGTGTGTGTGTGTGTGTGTGTGTGTGTGTGAGAGAGAGAGAGAGACTGGAATCTGAGGAAAATACACATAAAATCCAAATATTTGACACAATATGTAAAAGACTGAATCAACATACTACTGCAAAGTGGACGATAGCCATCATGCTTTGCTTTTTATGTAAAAAAAATACAGTGGTAACCAGTTAAACAGTTAAAATTTACAGCCTGGCCTTTGTGCGCCCCCGTCACAGAAATGTCCTTGCACTGAAGCAGATACGAGAGAGAGAAAGAGAGAAAGCAAAGGAAGACAGACAGAAGAGAGAGGGAGGAAACAGAGCGAGAGTTGGAAAGAGACAGTAAGGGAGAGTTAGAGAGCGAGAGAGAGAAGGAGACAGATATGGAGAGATAGAGATAGTGAGTGAAAGAGTGAGTGAGAGAGACAGAAAGAGAAAAAGGGAGGGAGGGAGGGAGGGAGAGAGAGAAGGTGAGAGCAAGCTGTTTGTGACCTGGTAGATGTGGTTGAGTTTGAAGTGTTTGAGCAGCAGAAGCAGCAGAGCGGAGATGGCCTTGACTATAATCTCTTTATGTCTGTTCACATCAATGCCCAGCTTCATGCTCTGGAGGACGGTGATGCTGTTCACACACACACACACACGCACACGCACGCACGCAGAGACACTCGTCAGAACAGAATCACAATACCACCACTATCGTGTCCACACGCTTCACAATATTCGCACACTCACGGCATCTCCTCAGGAAGGACATCGGCCAGGATGTTGATGGAGTCGGTCTTGGCCTTAGAGGTCGGCGCCGCTGCCAGCAGGAGCTTTAGGAGGGCGATCTAAACGCACACGGCACCGGAGACACACCGCCGTTCAGTGCCCATTCAGTCCGCCGGGCTCCAGCGGAAACGCATCCACCCCCCCCCCCCACCCCCCCCCCCAATAACATTCCCGCCGATAAGCAATCTAGTGGCGCCTACACTTTAATCCGTCATCAGTGCGACGGGCCAAATGACAATTCAGTGGCTCATTCACTTGTGATCTGTGCACGATATGCAGTAAAATAGGGAGGAAGACTGCAGCCAAACACTCACCACGTACTGAGAAAGGCTGGGGAGCATGCCCACGTAGAGGACCTCCGCTGGGGCTTCCTCCACCTGCTCCTCCCCCTAACCCAGGGACCAGCAACCCAGACAGGAAGAGCCAATCGTCAAGATATCCACAAAAAAAAATCACACTTCACACTTCATGATTTAACAACAACAAAAACACATGGTGTGTTTTTGTTGATGTTAAATCATGAACACGTAATTGGTGTGACATTTTAACATGATTACATAAAACATTTGCCTTTCTTAACATAATGTAATATAATGCAGTATATTATAACAGTATAATAACGTTTTTGGTATCAGTGAAAGGCTTCCTGTGTTTGACGTATGTTTGGGGTAAATCCACATATTTAATGCAGACTCACGCCGCCCCACTTTAAGCTTTATTCATATACAGACACTTTCCTCACCTCTGCTACAGGATACATTTCCACAAAAGTCAAGTGAAAAATCGTGAAAAATCTCTCAGTATTTGTTGTTTGACTGTTTCTTGTTGCATAATAAATGTCAGGGGGGAGCACAGCTAGAAATGGTCTGTCCACGAATCTCAATTCTCCATAATCGTTCGGAACCATCCACCTTTCATGCGATTTCATTCGCTGGCTTCTAGCCAATCAGAGCCAGATGTAAGCGTCCACTCAGAAGCAATGTTGGATTCGGGGACACTCACCATGGTCATAGGACACTGCTGCAGTTCGTCCTCCCTCTTGATCTGCACCTCGGCGATGGAGACATATTTGTGCTGAGTGGGAAAGGGTACGCGTGTGTTATCATGGCTGGTGACGAAGGCGATTTCGTCCGAGTGATCGAACGAGCTCTCTTGCTCGGCACCGAGGGCGTCCCGTGACCCAGGCAGGAGGGCTTAGACGCGGAGGTCTAAGATTTGTCACTCTGGTACTGACTAAAGCGTCAGTTACCTTTCACAATAACTGAAAGTGATGGATAAACGAAAGGTAACTTTCAGAGCTAGTGACGTGCCAAAGATACTGACGACACAAAGGTGACATCACCAGGATGGCAAAACTGTTCTCCTCGTGATCTGTTATCTTGCTGAGTTTATTTCTGGTTTGATCTGGTCCCTGAATTCAGGAAATGTAGATTAGCTGGATTAGGCATCTCTAAATAAACTAAAATACACAAGAGCACTATGGAATGAAACTAGAGAGATTTTACGATTGAGGTACTATGGAGTTCTGGCTAAAAATGAGGTAGCAAATTGGCTATCACTCACCTGTTTAAGAGTCTTCACACTTTCATGTATTGGTCGGGGCAACCCAACTAGGGTCTCGGTGTCACTACAAAAGAAAAAAAAAAGACAAAGTATCAAATCAGCTATGAGACAGAACATCCCACTAGACTACTGCACACTACCATACTGGAGCAATTTAATGAATATTCATCATCATCAACATGAATGCCAAAGCCTTATGAAGCTAAGCTTGGATGAGGTCATTAGATATGACTCACTTTCCCAGGGTGAAGCCAATGAACTTATTTCTGCTGGTCTCCAGAAACTGCTCGATGTCCTTCTCTCTGTAGACCAAGAAAGGGGGGGGGGGGGGCAAATGAACCCTAAGAGCACTGAGATGCATGGAAGAACCCCACAAACATCTCACTAGTGGAGGTGAGGCCTGATCTCCAACTCCCGCTGGAAGAAGACGTCTTAGGAACCACCACACTGGCTTCTGCACAAAATCCCAAGGACCCAGGCCACTCCTTGGGGAAGCCCTTGCACAACTGTACGAAATCTCCTGTTGTTAATTGCTTAAGGTGTGTAGGAGCTGGGACAGTGAACAAGAAGTGGACCATCTGGGAGTCCCTGCGGACCGGACTGGGAAACACTGGCCTGAATCACAGTCTGTCGTCCCCCACAGCAGACAGCGCACGCCGACATACTGTATGCGGGAAGCTTATGACGGAGCAAAAAGCCAGGAAAAAAACCAGCGTGCAGGCGCCCTCCTGGACAAAGCTTGAGGTGTGTTCGCCGGCCACATCTGTGTCAGGAACATCAGTCATGCTGCAGTGAACGCCCCCCCACCCTTCTCTCCATCCCTCCCTCTCTCCCTCCCTCTCTCCCTCCGTCTGTTACTACACTTATCAGCACAGCACGGCACCTACATTTCAGCCGTAAACACACGGCCGTAAGCTCAGGAAGGTGATGGTAAATAATACACGAGCTCGCTGATAATCAGGAGGGTTTAATAAGACTCGCACCCTCTCTGCCTCTCAGCCACCCCATCCCCCTCCTCCATGCCCCGCCCACTCCCTCATGCATTATTCATGACCCAGGTGCAGCGCCCACTAAGGTTGTTCATTTGGGCCGGCCGGGCAGCGCTGGGGATTCTAAGGGGGAAAAGGCTTCCACCAGCAGAATATGAGTTAGTGTCAATGGACTGCAGATTTAATAGCTCAAGCAATTACAAACAGCCTGGCTTATTATTCATTCACAGCTTAATACAAATATGTTAATAATAAAAAAAACATGCAAATAAGATGTAAATAAATAATGTAGAGCAATGGGGGAACCTGCACTTTCTGGTTTGCGTTTATTAGTGGGTCAGCAGGTCATGACGGAGGAACAGAAGGTGTGCTGTTGGGGACAGTTGTCCTACAGGTGTCTTAACTGTCTCACCTGACTTTGGGGGCCCAGGGAAGCCCTTTAGGGAAGGACACCCTCTCACTGGGGGGGCGCAGAGGGGGTGGCGGGGGAGGGGGCTGGATGATGACGTCACGGTCCAGCGGGTCGACCTCCCCCTCGATGCCGCTGTCCACGTCGTCGCCGTCCTCGTCCTCGTCGCGAGCGTCGTCGTTCTTGAAGGGGTCCCTCTCGTTGTACGTGTCCAGGCTGTCCTGCTTGACCAGGGGCTAAGACAGAGGAAGAGACCATCTTAATCTTTACACAGCATCTTTAAATATAGCCCAATACACCATGATGCTGAGTCTCTCTGATGACCAGGCCAGTTACTTAGAACTGAGATTCATCACACTAACTTCTACAATGTGGATCAAATTCATTTAATGGAAACATGATAAATTCAAACACCCTTAACAGCTATATGATAGGATAATTGTCAGTTACATTTTCTAATAAAACGTTTGTTAAAAAAACATTAGACCACACTCAGATAGGGATAGATTGTAATGGATTTAAATAACAGTGGTATGTATTATAGTAATTGAAATACTCTTGTTATGCAACATTTGTAACATGTTATGTAACATATATATATATACATGCATGGACGTAGTTTTGATTTCACAAGTGGGGGGGACACAACCTGGGGTGGCGAACTGTTAAGCGGGGGGGGGGGGGGGGGGTGCTGCATGATCCTAGTGCTAGATTTGTCGCTATTTGGATATTGGTTTTTTTACCGTTAAAAAGTGGGGGGGACATGACTTTGTCACTACTTAAATATTTGGTTTTAACTGTAAAAACTGGGGGGGACCAAAACCGGCTTTTGAAAAAGTGGGGGGGACATGTCACTTACTTACAAATTGCAAGTAGCTAACGACTAAAGATTGTAATCACATGGCCATTAAGTCACATGTGGACAGTGTTGCTAAAGGTATAGTGACACTTAAAATCACCAACAATGACAGTTGCTAGTGTCACTAGCTTTCAAACAAGTCATACTATGTCTGGCAAGCTGATTTCATGGTTTTGATGGGTGTTCTCTCTAGCATTAGCACGACCACGAGCCAATACTGAAGAATGATGACAAAATGTATTAAATGTATTTCAAATATTCTAAATAAGACACATCTATATTTTAAGTGAATATGCTACTGAATACATTTAAGTGCATTTAGTATTCAGCCATCAATACATTTTAAAGTATTCCTTCCAAATCTGATCATACAGGAAGCTGCAGAGCACAGAGAGGCTAACATCAGGGTGACGTCCCAGGACGCTGTACCACCTACGAGCACCTCCGTCATTTCCTCATTGGACGTTCGTCCCACGCGATGACTGCGAAACTCTCCTCCCGACGACGAGATCTCCTCCGGAAGCCGCTGCCTTCAGCCTTATTGCCCGTCCCACCGACTTACCGTTGCAGGAGCGAGCCGAGAACCCCGCAGTGGCACGGCACCCCCTCACAAACAACACCCCGCACGCTCGGTCGTGCGATCCGCGCGTGAGCCGATCCCATTCGACAAACGGCACAAACAAGTCAACGAGTCCCTCGCACGTCTAGTGCCGTTCAAACAGATGAATGGCGGACTCCGGAGCAAAGCGTCAGGCATGAGTTGCGTTAGTGAATCGGGTGTGTCTTTTTTCGACCCCCCCCCCCCCCCCCCCCCCCCCCGGGTGTGATGTATGAGTGTATGTGTGGAGGCCCAGTGGGCGTGGTGCGGTGGCTATGGGCAGAGATGACACGAGCCTATGAGAGAAGCCATTCTGAGAGCTAGTGAGAGGGAGAGTGTGTCTACTTGTGATCTAGGGCCTAAAACAAGGTGCAGATGGAAAGAAATGAAAGGGAGGAAAGAGAAGAGAGAGAGAGAGAGAGGTACAGAGAGACAGAGAGAGAGAGAGAAAAGTAAACAAATATTTTTGATCTAATGTCTGGTGCATTTACTACACACTACAGCCATTATGACCACAGCCAGCCTTATTTCTAAGAGCTCCCAAACAAAAGTCAACGGAGCAAACTGCAGTGGAGAGGAGTGTGGCAGCCCATGGTGGAGCGAATGCACACAGAGGGGATCTAGGTAGAGACCTGCTTCCTGGCAAAGGGACTGTCTCCTTCCAAGCTATCAACAAAGGCACTCTGTAGGGACACAAGGAAGAGAGGGGGATGAGCCATAAGGGAAAGACAGAAACCGAAAGAGAGAGAGAGAGGCAAAGATAAAGTGAGGCACAGGGAGAAGCAACAGGGTCTCTCTCTCTCTCTCTCTCTCTGTTGAGACGGAGAGATGAGATGTGTCTAATAGGACTACAGTCCGCTCATGTATTTTAAATAAGAGGCAGGGGTATCGGTACATTGCCAGACATCTCGCATTCTGTCACTGGTACCGCAATGTTACTGCAGTGTTTGGGTGACAAGTACATTAGTGCTGCAGTGTGGGAAAAAAAGCAGCCGTATTGCCCCTGGTGTGTGTGTGTGTGTGTGTGTGTGTGTGTGTGTGTGTGTGTGTGTGTGTGTGTGTGTGTGTGTGTGTGTGTGTGTGTGTGAGAATGCAGCAGACTGTGTGTGCTGTGTGGGTTGACTGAGCATACTGCAAAGTCTGCGACTGTTAGCCAACACAGACGACACAGGAAGACCCGCAAAATCGAACGGGACGTTTTGCGGTGGGTTGTGGGCGTGGTGTGGGCGTGGTGTGGGCGTGGTTGGGGGCATGGTGTGGTGTGGGCGTGGTGCGTGTGCCGTACCCGGCGGCTCCTCCGTCCTCTCTTCTGCTGCTGTTGCTGCTCGATGAGCTCCATGGCGGAGGCGGGTGGAGAGGCGGCCCTCATGCTCCGCACCACCTTGATGCTGTCCTCCGGGAGTGGGGGCAGACTCAGCCTCCGCCTCGCCTCCACCTTCATGTCCTGCAGCTCCTCAAAGCCCCCCAGAGTGAACTAGCACGCACACACACACGCACGTACACACGCACGTACGCACGCACGTACGCACGCACACACGTGGACATATGCACACACACACGTGGACACATGAACACATACAGATGCACAGAGACCCACAAGCACGCACACACATGCACACACACACACACACACACACACACACACACACACACACACACACAGGAAAACAATTCAAATCAATACTCATATCAGCACATTTGTATTCTATGACTACATAAAATATTCATATATTTTTTATATTTTTTCATATAAATTACAGTGAAAAATGAAAAGTATGTATAGCCTCATGCATTAATAGCAAAATAATAGAATAGAATAGAATAGAATAGAATAGAATAGAATAGAATAGGAGTAGAGCACCCATGGTGTGATGCTGGAACACTCACCAGTAAGGTGGTGGTATTGGGACACTCACCAGTAAGGTGGTGGTGTGGTACTGGGACACTCACCAGTAAGGTGGTGGTGTGGTACTGGGACACTCACCAGTAAGGTGGTGGTGCTGGGACACTCACCAGTAAGGTGGTGGTACTGGGACACTCACCAGTAAGGTGGTGGTGTGGTACTGGGACACTCACCAGTAAGGTGGTGGTGTGGTACTGGGACACTCACCAGTAAGGTGGTGGTACTGGGACACTCACCAGTAAGGTGGTGGTACTGGGACACTCACCAGTAAGGTGGTGGTGTGGTACTGGGACACTCACCAGTAAGGTGGTGGTACTAGGACACTCACCAGTAAGGTGGTGGTGTGGTACTGGGACACTCACCAGTAAGGTGGTGGTACTGGGACACTCACCAGTAAGGTGGTGGTGTGGTACTGGGACACTCACCAGTAAGGTGGTGGTACTGGGACACTCACCAGTAAGGTGGTGGTGTGGTACTGGGACACTCACCAGTAAGGTGGTGGTACTAGGACACTCACCAGTAAGGTGGTGGTGTGGTACTGGGACACTCACCAGTAAGGTGGTGGTACTGGGACACTCACCAGTAAGGTGGTGGTACTGGGACACTCACCAGTAAGGTGGTGGTGTGGTACTGGGACACTCACCAGTAAGGTGGTGGTACTGGGACACTCACCAGTAAGGTGGTGGTACTGGGACACTCACCAGTAAGGTGGTGGTACTGGGACACTCACCAGTAAGGTCTTCCACAGCAGAAGCAGCACTTTCTTCATGGGGAAGTGGGGAGCACTCATACTGCAGAACTTGGTTACCATGGTGAAGAGGAGAAGAGCAAAGGGCTCTCCATTGTAGAGGGGTGAACCTGTGAGAGAGAGAGAGAGAGAGAGAGAGAGAGAGAGAGAGAGAGATCACAACTGAGGAGATATACATACACACACACACACACACACACACACACACACACACACACACACACACACACACACACTCTCTCTCTCTCTCTCTCTCTCTCCATTGTAGAGGGGTGAACCTGTGTGAGAGAGAGAGAGATCACAACTGAGGAGATATATACATATATACACATATACACACTCATACACACACACAAACACACACACACACACACACACACAAACACACACACACACACACACACACATAACACATATAACACACACATACACACTAACACACACATACACACTAACACACACATACACACACACGCACACATACACACACACACACATATACACACACACACACACACACACACACACATAACACACACACACGCGCACGCACGCACGCACGCACACGCACATACACACATGCACGCACATATAACACATACATACACACACACACACATATAACACACACACACACACACACACGCGCACACACACACACACACACACACACACACACACACACACACACACACACACACACACACACACCCAGCTCAATCTTGAAGGCTTCTCGAGCCGTCCTCCACTCTGGTCCGTCTTCTTCCATTTCCACACGGATCGTCTCCACCATCAGATACATGATGCTCAGCAGAACCCTGCCCAACAGATTTTACTTTACTCAGTGACTGAATTAGTGTGTGTGTGAGAGTGTGTGTGAGTGAGTGAGATTAGGTCATCATATACTCTTCATAACCTCTCATCAAAATGCACCCTTGTGATTTGATTTAGCTGCTTAATCAACATGGTAAACTCCACAAGGTCTCTAATCGCTAGAGGGCTTTGCCTAGAGGGCTTCCTCACCGAGAGCACCCTCACTCAGATGAAGACACAGGGCTCAGAGGACAGAGTCAGCACACAGTGATGGTGATCATGTTCTCATAGCTAATAACCTCTCTAACCTCCCTCTGCAGTAGAGACTTCACACTAATGGAGAAGCCAAGATGTGAATTCATGGGTTAGAAGAGACGTTGATTCATGACTGTGTGCACGCACACATGACTAGACATGTTGTTTGCTTTTTAAATTTTTATGCATGAAAACTTAAGAATATCTAAGGGCAACTAATTAAGGTAAATCGTTTTTCATTAAGCTGTTAGTTACTGAGGTCAAGCTTAGAAAATACTTATTACATGCATACATAGATATAGAAAATACATATGTTGGTATATGCATAACCCCACAAACGTGTATATGCGGCTACGCTCTGGGAGGAGAGGAAGAGTGAGGTTATGTCATGAGGGGAAGCAGCTTCTGAAAGCGTCTCACCTCAGCTCGGTGCTGTCTGCCAGGGATATGGCTGGCTTCCTGACCGCACTGCTACACGCCTGGTTATTACTGGTGCAGGGTCACACAAGAAACACCACACACTGTAACGCCACGGCACATGTGAACACGTCATTAAACACACGTTTGCGCACACGCGCACACACACACACACGCACATACAGTATATAGCAAACAGTAAAACCAAAAGAAGCAAGCGTTCCTCAGTTGGAAGCCCTCAAGAACACTCAAGCATCCACTGACACCAATTGACCACCAATCACTAAGGCCATGACTAGCTGTCCCGGGTGGGCGTGATGGAGGACTCGGATCCAGCAGCCGGTCTCGGGAATGTGGGACCGAGGACTGAGCAGCAAACGTGGACGGTGGTGGAGAGGCTAAGCTAGCTGCTTAGGCTAAGATACCAGAGGGCACCACGCTTCATTTGATATTCTGGTTTTAAGCTAAGCAAATACACCATGCTGTTATGCTGTCAGTCATGGTGCACTGACTATACAGCTGTTCCTAGATGGTACACCAATCCTCTTTTCAACTAGTTTTACCTCAGAAGTTATTTGATTAATTTTGAGAACTTGTCTTGGTCTCTGCACAAAAGCCTGATCACTCAAGACACTCAAGAGCATAATAAAGTTGAAACAGTGTGTGTAGCCTCCAGGATTCTTAGTAAAGCCAGTCAGCTGACTTCAGAATACAACAGCGGTGCTAGAATTGATGGATTACACATTAAACCTGCACTGTTAAATGCTCGACAGCCCTTTAGGTATGGCTATAGATTGGGTGTACTAATAAGATAATCCCTTGCATCAGAACACATCTCAAAAGGGTTTGGAAGCCACCAGTTTTAGATTTGACGGGACAGTTCCTTGGTTGCAGGGAGGGCCGGTGGAGAGGTGTCTCATTAGGGCAGTCCTACAAACAGCACGGTCGACAGCCAGGCCATGACAGAGCTGTTTCAGGCCTGCTCTCCTGGGAGACGGCATAAAAATAGAATTCACTCCTCTTCCACAGAGCCACAGAACACAGAGGGGGGTGGTGTATGGAGGTTTTAAGGTGACCGCGCTCATGATCGACACTGCCGTCATGTCCTTGAGCAAATCGCTTCGTCTCAAGTTGCCCCAGGGCAGTACAACAATCCCCCCCCCACCCCCCCCCCCCCCCCCCCTGCAGTCAGGGTGCTATTATAAAGGGAAGCAAGCTGTGCTATCCTAACAGAAAAGTAAACACCACAATGGTTTCCCCCATCTTTCTCCTCTCGTCTCTCGCAGTACTGCACCCTGTCAACAGAGTCTACAGTCAAAATAGGTTTTAATCCATTAGCCGAGCCATGTCTACCAAGCTCTGCACTTAGCGATTAGCGCCCAGATCAAAGATGGACAAAGAGAGCCGGAAAGAGAGACAGAAGACATAGGAGAGCCTGTAAGAAAACAATATATCAGCAGTAATATTTACACACCTACACACACACACACAACATTTGTGAAGAGCACACTTACTCAATCTCCATGCTGAGGAGTTCCAGCAGAGCTGTGAAGATGCCCATATCATAGAGCAGGAAGACATTGTGTCGTGACCAGTAGAGCACATCTGTTTCAGTGTCACACTCATCAAATACACCTTTGCACACAAACACACACACGCGCACACACACACACGCGCACTTTTAAAAAGCAACATCAGATCATTCTTCACAATAGGAATGCTCTAGAGACTTAGAGAAAATTGAATAATGCAAGATTGTGACTGTAGGGTGTGTGTGCATGTGTGTGTGTGCGGTGAGTGTGTGTGTGTGTGTGTGTGTGTGTGTGTGTGTGTGTGTGTGTGTGTGTGCAGTGAGTGTGTGTGTGTGTGAGTGAGTGAGTACCCTGTGCCAGGTAGAGAATAGCACGAGCCACTTTGAGTCTCTTGTCTCTGTCAGTAACCTCCAGAGCATCTAGCAGCCTCATGATGTACGTTCTCTGCTCCTCTGTGCTCAGCTCTACCCATCTCCTGCCCTTCACTGAATCACACACACACACACGTGCAAACACACACACACCAAACACACACACACACACGCACACACACACACACACACACACACACACAGATAGAGATCTGTAAATACACATTTAAACAGCCCCTACTCTCATGGCGTTTCCATTCATTTCTCTCCTTCCTCACACAGGATTAGTGATCAGAAGGATTAGTGATCCTCGTTTACCAGAACACACTAACACATACAGCCATAAACACTCAGGACCATTGCCATGCTCATTAAGCCATGTACAGCTTTACACACATGTGCGCTGCAAACACAAACACACTCCAAATCTCTCCTCACTTCGCCCTTTGCAACACGACACTCTTTAGGACACTGCTGCGTTGCCTCTTTTGTACAACGGCAAAACTCAGTCTCACCACACCACAAAGCCCGAAGATGAGGCAGAATAATACTGCTAACATCCAACTGAAAGATTTCCTTTGGAGAATACTGCAGGCTTTGAGCCTGATGGGAATGTATGTGAACAGATGTGTTGAAGAGGGAGGGACAGACAGGGAAAGGACGGGTAGAGGAAGGGAGACAGACAGGGAAAGGACGGGGAGAGGAAGGGAGACAGGGAGACAGACAGGGAAATGACGGGGAGAGGAAGGGAGACAGGGAAATGACGGGGAGAGGAAGGGAGACAGGGAGACAGACAGGGAAAGGACGGGGAGAGGAAGGGAGACAGGGAGACAGACAGGGAAATGACGGGGAGAGGAAGGGAGACAGGGAGACAGACAGGGAAAGGACGGGGAGAGGAAGGGAGACAGGGAGACAGACAGGGAAATGACGGGGAGAGGAAGGGAGACAGGGAGACAGACAGGGAAATGACGGGGAGAGGAAGGGAGACAGGGAGACAGACAGGGAAATGACGGGGAGAGGAAGGGAGACAGGGAGACAGACAGGGAAATGACGGGGAGAGAGGAGAAGACCGCAAGCTTGATGTCTGCATTTCCAAACACACAGGCAGTGTATTCACACAAGGGCATACAACAGGGAAAGGAAGGGAGACAGGGAGACAGGGAGAGGAAGGGAGACAGGGAGACAGGGAGAGGAAGGGAGACAGGGAGACAGAGAGAGGAAAGGAGACAGGGAGACAGGGAGAAGAAGGGAGAGGAAGGGAGACAGGGAGACAGTGAGACAGGTAGACAGGGAGAGGAAGGGAGACAGGGAGACAGTGAGACAGGTAGACAGGGAGAGGAAGGGAGACAGGGAGACAGGGAGAGGAAAGGAGAGGAAGGGAGACAGGGAGAGGAAAGGAGACCGGGAGAAGAAGAGAGAGGAAGGGAGACAGGGAGAGGAAGGGAGAGGAAGGGAGACAGGGAGACAGAGAGAAGAAGGGAGAGGAAGGGAGACAGGGAGAGGAAGGGAGACAGGTAGACAGGGAGACAGAGAGAAGGGAAGCAGAGGCTTGATGTTGTCTCTCACTTTTTGGCTTAAAAATTGAATACATGACACTGCGTACAGAGAATGCAGTGGGAACAGGGAGAGTGAGACCAACAGGGAGAGAGAGAGAGAGAGAGAGAGAGAGAGAGAGAGAGAGAGAGAGGAATTCCACTGTAGGTCTAACAAAATCAGCTTCCAATGGTTATGCATGTATCAAAATATAAGAGCACGTTTGATATGTCCTCTCAACCCACACACACACACACACACACACACACACACACACACACACGCACGCATGCACACGTTAGTACTGCAGGACGTTGTTGACAATTCATTTCTGTACTCTCCCTTTCTGTTGCACTGACAGAGCAGTTTACATCTGGGATCATCTCCTTGCATCTCAGCATGCACACACACAGTACTCCATCAACCTCACTGCTACACACTCCCACTCAACAACTAGGCATATGGAGCACTGGAGAAGATATCTGGCCAGAACATGCAGGGGGAGGAGCCTATTGAGCAGAACTACAAAGGGAGACGAGGGAGGAGTTTCTAAAGTATTACCAGTGTTTAGGGCAGCCAGGGGGAGGAGCCTATTGAGCAGAACTACAAAGGGAGACGAGGGAGGAGTTTCTAAAGTATTACCAGTGATCAGGGCAGCCAGGGGGAGGAGCCTATTGAGCAGAACTACAAAGGGAGACGAGGGAGGAGTTTCTAAAGTATTACCAGTGATCAGGGCAGCCAGGGGGAGGAGCCTATTGAGCAGAACTACAAAGGGAGACGAGGGAGGAGTTTCTAAAGTATTACCAGTGATCAGGGCAGCCAGGGGGAGGAGCCTACAGGGCAGCTGTAGAGCCCAGAACAGATAGAGCAGTTTTAAATGTTCAGAACACACAGGTGCAAGACTAGGCCACTGGTGACAGTACCGTGGGTTCTGAAGTCTTCCTCAAAGTAGTCTCTGTTCAGACTGAACTCTGGCTCCTCTGTGTAACTGTACAGTTCTGAAAGTGTAAAAAACCAAAGGACAGGAACGAACAATGAGGTTTAAAAAGTTCAATATTTTTATGTTTGTTTTTTTTGCAGAAAAAAAAGGAACATTATGAACATTATTAACTTGAACATTATGGCTCTGTTCATTACATTGTCACAAAATGTAACGGGTTTAGCAACTAACAGTTTTAGCAAGAACATTTCACAATGAAACGAACAAAACTAAGCATCTAAACAACTAATAATCCATTTACACATAAACTAATTTATCTGTTTACATAAATGGCCATGACACTGCTCTGAAATAACCTTAAACCTCTGTAAATCCATTTCAGTGTGTGAATGTGACCACTCTCAAGTTTACTCAAGTGCATTTTCCATAATAACAGCCACATTACGTGTATGCGTGTGTGTGCACGTTCACCTGAGAGTTCTGTAGTCAAGCTGTCCGTGTCCCCATATTCAAACTCCAGGTTTGGGGATTCCATGGAACCCTGAGGAGAAGAAGCAAACAACAATGCAGACCCAGTCTGTCCCGCCCACCAGAAAACACGCTTTGGGTACTTCTGGGGTGTATCCCCCCCCCCCCACGCAGAGCACACCGTCTATGTCCTTGTGCTTACAGGGACATTATGCAAAGGTGGGCATGAGTGCAGCAGATTGTAGCAGAGACACAGGAGACATGAGTGAATAATACGGGGAGACACGCAGGACGTGAAGGACCCATTTCCACCCACTGCTCTTATATAGATGTGTGGGTCCGGTGTGGGGATTATGCTTTGGGAGGTTGACAATATTGTATGTGCAGCACACACGCACACACGCACACACACACACATCAGAACAAATCAGATCCTCCGTGATCAGTGCAGTTAAAAGGGTGGAAATCTGTAGTGTGTTGAGAATTGACAGCTCTCGGGATGTGGGTTAGATACATCTTTTCCTTCTCTCTCTCTCTCTCTCTCTCTCTCTCTCTCTCTCTCTCTCTCTCTCTTTCTCTTCCCCCAGCAAGCTGGCACTGACTTACACAGGCTTCACAAACACACACACTTGCAGCTGACTGCGTCTGGTTTCAAAACATCCTACAGCTCCTTAGATCAAGTATCTTTCAAACGCGGACGCAGTAAACGTGCGATTGCCGCCAAGCCTACGTGACACGGCCGGTCACACGTTACCGTCCTTCATACACCAAAGCACCGTTACTGGACAATTCCTGCAGCATAGAACTGAGGCTCATGTAGGAACACTGTGGGTTTCCAGGGCATTCCTCACAGCATCCGCTCCCAGGGAGAACGCGCCAGACCCGGGGGGGGGGGGGGGGGGGGGGGGGGGGCATGTGAGTCGCGGGGGGGGGTGTACTCTGGCTGACAGGTGCGAGGGAGAGCCGGACTTTTTGCGAGACAACCGCACTCACGCTCCTCCTGACGGGGGCTCCCCACAGTCTCCCAGGGAGACAAGTTAAGCCTCCACCCATGGTTCTGTGGGTCAGGGGGGGTTTGGGCCACAAACAAAAAAGCAGTCATGGTAAAAAACCAACGCCTTGTCCCGCACTGGCGTCTAGAAGTGTTTGGGACAGAACGCATCTTCCACAGTAGTATTGAGAACCACGGCCATTGCAAATCGGCACTGAAACACAGACGGGCAACACTAGGGTAAGATCACTGATCTCCACGTCAACAAGGGCCCAATCCCCACCCCCCCACCCCCCCCCACGCCACACGCCATATTATACCACGCAAGAAATACCACACAATAAGAAAATACAACAGGGACACATCCACTTTACACCAACGTCCTAAACGGGGTTCGCAGAGATCATATTCCATCAGCCTAATAACTCATTTGACCTCTGATTGAGTCCTATTCATTCGAAACCAGACACTAGTTCAATCTGCAGTAGCACAAGGTAAAAGGACCATCTGGCTTTTTTTCACCAGGTGGGAGAATGTGTTTACACACCCCAACCGCTCTCTGCACTGTCCTACAAACCGAAGGCTGCAGGGGCAAAATACGCTCGAATTCTTAAAAACATTTATCCTACTACGCACTGACAGGGTGGATATATGTTAGGAGGCTAACTTCGAGTGGCTGTAGCATACCCATTCAGAGCAGAGCAAGCACCACTTACCCTGGAGAAAGATCCCTCCCGATCGCGCTACCAAGGCATACATCAAAAATGCATTTTGCTTTCATTTTTAGTGCCAGTGAATTATGTGTCCACACGTTTAGATTTAGCTGTGGACGCACCGGGACAGTACGCACATCCTCGTGCAGTCTGCCGTCCAGTCCCCACACGTGTGCACGGAGCATATGGTTATATCTACCAAATAATCAGATTTCTAATACGTTCCCCATATTATTCGATATTATGAAATGGCTAGTTCAGATTTTTCTGTTATAAATAACAGTAACATGGTCCATGCTGAATGAACTTCAAAGTCACTGGGCTATGCATGGCTGATAGGAGCCACCGCACTTATAAAGCCGTTCTAGTAGCAGCACGGAAACTGGATACGTTTTACGCATTGGAATTTGGGCGCACGGAGTGGCGAATGTTGGCTTGATGTCGGTGGGTCCCGTGCACGGTCATTTTAAATCGTATAAATGTATTTATAGCGACGACTCGCCATGTTGCCAAAATAACAACTCGGACTACATGAAGATCCGCTCTCTGGGCAAGGGCATGAAAAAGCTTCCCAGCAACAACCACGGACACACACACACACACACACACACACACACACACACACACACACTCGCACACACACACTCGCACACACACACACACACACACACACACACACACACTCTCTCTCTCTCTCGCACACTCGCGCGCGCACACACACACACACACACACACACACACACACACACACACACACACACACACACACACACACACAAACCTGTCAGAGCGCCCCAATATCACACGGTTCGAAAGCTTCGCCTTTACCTCCGAATCCTTCTGATTCCTGAGCCCCTCTTGCGCCTGGGCCTTCAGTCTATCGCTGTTATAGTTCAGATCATTAAGAGCAGGTACCTCCATATCGTCGCTCTGCTGCATCTGTGCACTCGCGTCTGCTGCACCCCTCCACGGCGCATTCGGGCACGCGCGGCTTCAGAACTGTCACCTTCACACACGCGCCGCTTCTCCAACTTCAGAATATTCCGTCCCCGGCTGACTGATTGGCTGTTGAAATGACAGAGGAGGCGTGGCTTTACGTAGTTGGGCGTGGACGACGGTCAGCAGTGGCGACCGCGAGGTAACAGCTGCTGTTCAGAAAAACACCCAAAGGTCTCGACGTTTTCCGTTTTAAAGTTAGATCGCTATGAAACACTTCATCAGTACCCTGTAAAAACATCTTTTTGGTACCAATAATGCCTCGACTGGGGCAGCATGAGTTGATTTAGACATGTATTTACATATACCATAATTACCATAAAGCAAAAGTGAATTAAATAGCTTTAAAGAGCGCGAGACATTACACAGCCAATGGAGTAGAAATTTCGTATTTATTGTCACGTCTCGAAGACGCAGACCACGAATGCTTGACTTAAAGTGCAGTGTGTTATGCAAAAAAAGTGAAAATGAACTTGGAAAAATCAATAGTCTCTCAACACACATCTTGCTTGATACAATGTTTACACGGCAGTAGTGCTTGTATGCAGTGGGTAATTGTTTAAGCACAGACTCCCCCCTTTTCAAACAGGCTGCAACTGACAACGCTGAAGTTGGCTCCTTATTCATAAAGAGGTTATTGTTTCCCATACAGATTGTGTGAATGTAGAAAAATATTAACATGAAAGCATTCCTTTTGTAAAATGGTTCCTATTTCAAATTCATGTATGCTATTTGTACATAATTGATTTAGTCTACATTTCTAATGTAAGCATATTATTACTCTTGATTTTAGATTTGAAAACTAAAAACAGAGAAATGACACATACTGTTCTAAAATGAATCTAAATAAGAAATACCAGCTCAGGTTTTAGGGTTTAATAACCACAGTATATTTATAATAGAGAATAAGTCTCTCTGTGTGAGGAGCATTTGATTTTAGAATGGGACATGGTGATCTCATACATCACAACTATGCATATGATCTCCATCACAACATGGCATATTGAGCAGTGGGCATATAGGTGAGTGGATTTAAAGGTCAACGTCAGAGGCTTACTGAAGGTAAGGTTCCTATGTGTAAGAGAGACCTGATTTTAGCCCGCCATGATGAACTCCACAAGTTCATTGAAAGTAATTAAATTTCACTTTAAAGATTAAATGTCTTTAAAAAAGAAACAGAACCTCAAACTTCTATTTTCCAACCATGTTCAGAGCATCTTACAGCAGGGTTTAGTTATCAGCATGGAAGAAACCCTAAATCTACTGTACTGTAAATTCTATTCCAGTCAAGGAACTTAATTTTTTCAGAATGTCTTAGAATTTGGGCCTGTCTAGATGTTGTGGGCGGTTGGGCATATGCAATTATTGTGGTTTAGCCCAACTTGAGCAGACCGCCTTGATCATCTCAAGTCTGGTTCACCAGAAGCTGCAAGGTTCCAAGACGGAGTGTGAATGTGTGTAACAGCTTGTCCAGACTGACTAGATCTTACCAGTAAAGCTTATTCCTTGGTTCAGCCAAAGGTTCCTGATCACTCAGTAGTTCAGTCCCTGGCTGATTCAGGGGTTGACATCAGTAGACGGAGCCCCTCGGCCCACGTGTGTGTGTGTGTGTGTGTGTAAAGGCTACGGCATTCAAAGAGGCAGATCAAGCTTGTGTGTGAGTGACTACAGCACCTGCTCCCCCACAGTCATGTGGTCATACAGTGAGTTGTAGGCACATGCTCCAATTATAAGTCTTAACTACAGACACTGCAGGCAGCAGCACATGGTTGAACTAGGCCCGGTTTAGAATGCTGGGCTTACCAAGACTAAGCTGGTATGGTAGCTAAACCACTCACCCCAACACAGTATTCTAGCCCCGAGCTAGAAAACTGTGTTGGGGCACATGCTCCAATTATAAGTCTTAACTACAGACACTGCAGGCAGCAGCACATGGTTGAACTAGGCCCGGTTTAGAATGCTGGGCTTACCAAGACTAAGCTGGTATGGTAGCTAAACCACTCACCCCAACACAGTATTCTAGCCCCGAGCTAGAAAACAGCCTTTTAAAATTGAGCACAAAACAAACCACACTCGGGCATACCTGAAACAACTTTGAGTGTATTTTTATTAATTTTATTTTTATTCTTTAGGGTTACATATTGATTATTGCTCATCTACCATTACCACTTGCAATATTTAAACATGGTTTTGACAACTTAACAGTAAAAGATTTTCTCATTTGTATTCAATAAAATAAATACAGGAGTGAATCTGATTTAGTTCCTATTAAGTTTGCTCTCCTCACGAGATGCTGGTGTGGACCTGGTGCACATGTTGCTGTGGGACCACAGATCATAGCAGCCATATACATGAGCCTGGATCTGGAGTCGGCAGCAACACCGCAACAAAAGTTCTGGCCTTCCAGAAAACCCGTACACACACACACACACACACACACACACACACAGATGGAGAAAGAAAACTCACGGGGTGGAGATCAAGGTTAAAAAGACATTAAAACAATGGGTGTAGCACATAGAGGTATGTGCTGACCCATGCAACGATCAGTGTGAGAGTTGTGTGCAAAGACAGTTGAGAAGACGAGACAGTCTGTAAGGGCAGTTCAGACAGATGACGGTAAAAACGTCGCACTCGGAACAGTGATCCAACAGAGCACATCTGTACAGTTTTTACACCATGTATAGTTTCAGCACAGAAAAATCAGATGACTAGGTGATGTCGGAAAACTTGATTTCATAAAACAAGCTGTGAAACAAGCTCAGAAACGCCGTGGCGATCCTACTGCGGACATGCTTAACACTGGTGTACCAGGACAACATAAAAAATACAACCCGACGGTAAATGATGCGTGAACGTGTACGAAAAATGAGAAGGGAAAAGGCGGAGGCTTAAGCAACGATGGTGTCCGAACATCACTCTGCCTCTCGGGCAGCGCACCAAGGGAGCCGTGGTACCAAAAGGTCTTCCTGCCCGCATCAGGGCCCTGGGCAGCGTTCCCTTTACGCCAAACTCGCGGGTGGCGAAAAACGAGGCGGGCGTCTGCCATAAAGATCTTTCAGAGGTGTGGCAAAATAAAAGTCCCCATTTTATTCGATTTGAGTAAACCAGTCACAAAGGCAGCTTTCGCACGTCACAGTCCTGCAGGCAGTGAATCTGAACTGGTTCATTCCCATCAACGCTCCAGACATGGAAACGTGCAGCTAAATCAATCCTGGCTTCCGCCCCCCACCCCCCACCTGCTTTTGTGGCTGCTCAAAGTCAGTGAGGGACCTGGTGAAGAAACATGGTACCGGTTTGACTGTACATTTGGTATCTCATTGAAATAGTCTCTACTTCACAGTATATAAAATGAAGGTTTGAGTACATTTAATTTTACACTAGAATACCATATCACATTTAATTGCTTATCTTTATAATGACAGAACGATTTCATGGGAACACAAACAAATGGGAGGCAGAAAATAGAAAAATCTTAATTTTCTGTATAAATATCTAAATATACACCCCTGCGATTGACTACACAGTCTGATACATGTCTGCAATAATGTTATCATTTGGAAATAAAATTCAGAGCTAAAGAATTTGTGAAAAGCTCATAGAGGGATATTTTAAAACATCAATACTGGCTTCATTTTAATACACAAACCGTGTGATCCTATTTGAGATGGTGAAGCTCTGGCCAGTGAAATAATTTGCTTCCAGTTTGAGTGACAATTGGGGAAAGAGGCCCTGCCCCACATTTATCAGTATCCAGTTAAATTTTAACTAGCCTACTTTTATTCAGAACCGAGATAGAACAGCGTTCTAAAATTTGTAGTAAAAAATCGACACAAGTTCTTAAAAAAACAAACAAGCAAAGAAAGCTCGATGCATAATGTGACCTAGAGACAGGAATGACCAGGACTCTGCAGTCCAACTACAATCTTGTCCCAGCTCATCATTCAACAGAACGAGGAAGAAAAAAAAAAACGTAAAAACAGAAAATAAACATTAAGACAAAAGACATATCAGTCACAAAAAGGTAAAAGATAAAAATAAAATAATAAAATGCACATTTGTTTAGTTTTCCGTTTTTCAGCATCAGCCTAGCCATAAATGAACAACAGAAGATCTCTAAATTACAGACAAATAATCCATGAAGCTAATATAGGATGAAAACGAATTCCCCATGAAAATGGTGCTAGGATTGGCCACCAGCAGTAGCAGCTCATAAAAGGATTAGTTATTTTATTCTAGCAGAAAATAAATAAACACTGCCGTCGCCATTATTGGCCGCACCCATGGCCAATGAGCAGACAACTTCTTCCCCCCTCCCCCCCTGAAAGTGAGGCTCTAGCCCCTCCCCTCAGTACGGACTGACGAGTTGCGCCAATGTCTCTAGTCTTCTTTCTCCATGTGCAAGGTGGTTTAGTATCTGTGGCAGAAAACAATGAGTTGAGTAACAGGTATGAATCAGTGAAGGATTGCAATTTACATGAAGCAGAAGCAACACCTTGCACAGGCCGACACGGTGACATTTAAACAGAGCAAAACTGAGACAACCAATCAGAAGCAGGAGACCGTGACACCGCGGTGGCCACACACACCTGTAGTAATTTGGCTTGAAGGGTCCGTTCTTGTTGAGGCCCAGATATTTGGCCTGTTCATCAGTCAGCTCGGTCAGGTGGGCATCAAACGTGGGCAGGTGCAGGCTGGCCACATACTCATCTGGGTAAAGTCAACATGTGAGGTTTAATCGCTCCGTACGCTCCAGTAACCTGGGCGTAATGTGTGTCAGAGTCAGGCCACCTAGTGCCGAGTCTATTTTCAACAACCAATGAAGATGGGGGACCAAAAAAACAGGCCCTCATCGTCAGTCTGCGGGTGGAAATGTGACGAAGCCCTAATTTACCAGCCTGTACTGACTCTAATTAGCTCCCCCATATTTTTGCAACTCCTGCTTCCGGAAATGAAGCGGCTACACGCACATGCCATCAGACCCAGCTCCCTGGAGACCTCCGCCTCAGTCAAGTGTTCATCACAGTAGCGATGTTGAACTACGGGGGGGTGAGGAGGGGCGACAGAGAGACTGCAGCCCCGCCTCACGGCACCCTGACAGGCTGACCTACATTACACGCTCCCGTTCCTGCCTCTCTGTGCAGGCAGCATGCTGGGTCACATATGGCCCAGCTCGGTGTCTTTCAGCTCACTGCAACCTGCTGACCCACTGCCCCCGACAGCCCGGCCCCCGCAACCCTGACTGTGACCGCGAGCGTCTTAACGGCCCGGCACGGATCGCCACCGGTCTGGCTCTGTGTGTGAGGAGAGCGGTTTGGACTCCAGAGGCACGCCACGCGAGCTCACGCTAACCCCCGTGCGGGTGCACGCGTGCGCGCCTTACCCATCTTCTTGGGCAGGAGGTAGACGTCCTGTTTGTAGCGGCCCTCCGGAGCGTTGTACAGCTCGATCAGCGCCAAGGCCTGGAGATGGAAGGACACGGACCAGAACTCAGTTTCCACGGCAACCGTTGGGCAGAGTACGTGTGTGTGTGTGTGTACGCGCCACGCTCACATGCAGCTCGGGGACAACACACGGCTACTTAACATCCAGGTAAAGTGAGCCAACCGCTCCTCTAACAAGAGGCGGAAGCGAAGAGTCCGTCTGCCACACAGGGGTCAGTGGCCGTAACAGACACGGACAGTTCAGGGCGTCTAACACAAGTGGTTATGTGCTGCGTCTCACCTGGGTGGTGGCCGTGATGGACAGGACGAAGGTGGGTACGGTGGAGCAGCTCAGGTTGAGGAGACGACCCTAATGAGGAGTGCGTACACACACACACACACACACACACACACACACACACACACACACACACACACACGTTACCTATTTCCAGACAGTAGTTGTCACCTACACAACATGTGTCACAATTACATGCCATAAAAATGACCTGCGTTATCCTCCGGGGGGGTATGAGAGGAAGCAGGATATGAGACGATGCGGGGATATGAGCAGTGTTCATTTTGACAGCAAATTTTGATGTAGTTTTAATTTTAGTCTTTTGACTAAAATGTCATTTAGTTTTAGTCATAATTTAGTCATTGGAGTTGTTTTTAGTTTTAGTCTAGTTTTAGTCGACTAATTATCATTAGAATTTAGTCGACCAAGTATCAAAAGAATTTAGTTGACTAAAATATAAATGGTGTAGTCATTATATACACTTACACAAAATTAAACACAGAATATTATTGTTTGTATGTGCAAAAAATATAAACAACTTTATTGACCTGAACTTGGTTATTGAGCATAACAATAATACCTGAAAAGCATATGTAGTTTATGAACAATGCAGATTACATTTGTTATAAAACTGGGTGCCATAAAAACAGCAATGCCATAGCCTGCAGATGTTCATTTGTAGTTTTTTTCCCCGACATCATCGTCCCACATGGTTTACACACGTGGTCTTGTTTTTCTCGAAGTCAAAGGAGAAATGTGTCCATATATCGCCGCTCATCTTTCTCCACTTTTCCTGACATTGTCGAGTTAACTTTGAGTTGAATTTCATGAGTGACCACAGTTCACAGGCTAGGGTTGTGTGCGATGTGAAGACGTTAGTACTGATTGGATGGTTACCCGGTTTGTCCCGCCTCTCCATGTACGCTAAAGTAGTTACGGTTGGATCTCTTCTTAACTTATCCCTACCTTTCACAAAACTAAATCAGGTCTGATTGGATGTCGCCGCTGGCCAATATTTTCGTCTTGTTTTTAGTCGTTGACGAAAATGTCCATTAATTTCGTTTCGATAGTTTTTAATCCGTTCGTATAGTTTTTATTTAGTTATCATCTCGTTTTCGTTCATTGACGAAAAGTATGAAAAATTTTTCATCAACGAAATTAACACTGGGTATCAGGCGACGTGAGGGTATGAGGTGGAGGGGTATGAGGCGACGCAGGGTATGACGGGGTATGAGGCAACACGGGGGTATGAGGCGACGCGGGGGTATGACGGGGTATGAGGCGACGCGGGGTATGAGGCTACGCGGGGTATGCTCTTACCTCCGCCAACAGCACTATTCTCTTCCCATCAGGCCAGATCACATGGTCAACTTGTGACCTCACACGCTCCCAGGTCAACTCGGGGGTTCGCAGACTGGCCTGAGAAACACAAGAGCAGGATCAGGCAAGCGTGCTCTGCTCGGCTATGCCACAAAAACGCACAGGACACACACGACCCGGCAGCAGAGCGGCCGGGGTCACCGGGGTCGCTCACCACATCGATCTCGGTGTTGGAGTGGCCCATGTTGCAGACGATGCAGCCATTCTTCATGCGGTCCAAATTCTCCCTCACCACCACGTTCTTGTTGCCTACGAGGAGCACACATCATCGGTGAGCAACACAGCCGAGCTCTCTCGCCCCAGCAGAGACAACTTACTGCAGTCTGCACAAACCTCCCCATGGCTGGCCCACTGAGAGCTACTTTACAGTTCTGCAGTTCTGTTAAATTAGGAAGATTTTACAGGGAATATTCCAGGCCCCTGCAGCCTTGCACACAAGCAATAGGTCGATACAGACCTCCATTACAGGGCAAAGGTCACGCGAAAAGGTTTTCCCGTAAGCACCGAGGCAGCTCTGTGGCTTCACCTCAAACACTACATGGACAGAATGGCAGCCGGAAAACAGCCATATCTCATCCCTGTTAACCTTTAAAACGAGCAGCATTAACTAACGTACTCACTCTGAAGTGAACGGTAAAAGGACTGAATTATGCATGACCTGCATTACGGAGGCAAATAAACAACCTGCTCTGTTGTTCACACCATACACGCGCTGCTCAAACCCTGGCCAAGTACCTGGAGACCAGCTCCATGAGCAGTGTGTGATATTAAAACCTATTTGTTCCAATTTTAGGAGACGACATACTACACATCACTCTGAAAATGACATCAACGAGAGTGCATGTGAACGCTACTGATGCAGTTTGACCTTATTATGGCTTCATAATAGAGTAATTAGCCTCGGTGAGCACGGGTGTAGGTGTTGAACTGAGCAACAGGATGAAACCATTAATCTACAGCAGAGCTGTATAATTGTTGACATTTTCTGGTTTTTTGCTCTGATCATGGACCTAGTTTCTCAGTACATGTTCTAAATGAATGGGTTAAAAAAAACTGGGTGTGGCCGGAACCAAGAGTGACTCTGGGTGGGTAGAGGGCCACCTCCACTACAAGCACATCGCTACCACAAGGCTGAGAGGACTTGAGCCTGCCAGCTTGGCAGCAGGACAGCAGAGGGCCCGGCAGGGGTCAGGGGTCGGCTTCCACGGTTCTGGGGCGACAGACCTGTGCAGGTGATGACGATGTCCACTTGTCTGATAACCTCGTTAAGCTTGACCAGTCTGAAGCCGTCCATGCTAAAAGGGGAAAAGAGGTGACACAGCTGAAACCACAGCAAACCAACCCCTGACCTTTGATCCCTGACCCTACTCCCCAGAACAGGAATTATAGCGTTGAAGTACCAGGCCTGCAGGGCACAAATGGGGTCGATCTCTGTGACGTAGACAATGGAACCCATCGCCTTCAGAGCGGCACAGCAGCCTTTTCCAACCTAAAACACACACACACACACACACACACACACACACACACACACACACACACACACACACACACACACACACACACACACATTATGTGGTTCTAAACGTTATAATATAGTTACAAAGCCGGCGTATATCCATGATCGAGAATTCGATTAGCACCACCGGGCCAGCAAAAATAGTTGCAAATAAGTTTGAGAAGTGGGGCCTCTAGTGGTTACATTTGGTATTTATTGTGAGCATGGACCTAGTTTGGTGGTCTGACTCACCTCTCCATATCCACAGACTACCACCTGCTTCCCTCCAAACATCACATCGGTGGTCCTCTTCAAACTAGACACACACATATAAAAAAAAACATAAAAGAAAATGTACTGAATTCAAAAATGATCTATAGCTAAGGAAATTACAAGCAGAGAAACTTTTAAATTAATCAGAATCCTTTTTCTTTCTCCTTTTTTAATGCCATAAACTGCTAAATGAATGTTTAGCTCACCCATCCAAGATGGACTCCCGGCAACAGTAGAGGTTGTCAAACTTCTGTTTGGTGACAGAGTCATTGACGTTCATAGCAGGTACACACAGCTTGCCAGCCTTGGACAGCTGGTAAAGCCTGGGTTGGAAAATAACAAACGTGGAAATGCAGTTACTGTTACTTAAGCCAGTTACAGTTACTTAAGCCTGTCACTGTTACTTAAGCCAGTTACTGTAACTGAAATGTACTGACACTGGAAGTTGGAGAAAACCCAATAGTGGAAAACGGATTTGAAATGATGCACTTTTGCAGCGCATTGAAAAAAAGGAGTGTTGATGGAGCATTCAACCCCCTTAAAATAACCAAGATTCATCTGGATTACAAATGAAACTTTTCACATTCTGTGCCGTTTTATTTTAAAAGCCTTTAAAGTGATCCTGGTTTTGAAAGGAAAGGAACTAACTAAAGTTTTTGCAAGTATTCAACACCTGTGCTGAAGCACTAGATTTAGACAGATTTACTGACAGGGACATGACGTCTAACTATGAACCATTAAAAGACCACTTCATTAGTCAGACTGTGAATCTGAATGAAAGCTCTGAAAATGAACAATATTTTAGGATTTGGGTCAAATTCTAAATACTATGGCCCAATCCCATTTCTCCTCTTCCCACCCCAAGTCTGCACTCCTAGGGATAGGGTGTAGGGCTAGATAGGTAGGGGGAAGTTGTTACAGCTACTTGGCCCTCCAAACAGAGGCTTTTCGGAGGCACTACACAGTGTTATGACAGGTTCCTCAGTAAGAGTCGCTAAGCAATTTGGCTGTGCTAGTGTCCAGAACAACCCCAGCAGGTTCTCGGTTAATAAATTCTCCAACAACTGTTCTATTACCTTAATGTCAACGTATTAACGTCCATTTCAGCACAAAGAAATTTGCTGGTAGTATGCAGACTTCTCGGTAAGTAGCTAGCTAATGTAACAGCGTTTTTAATTGTACGTGGCAAGCGTGACAATCCATTACAATTTTGGCATATCGTTATGACGCAATTCCCCCCTCTGAAGACACACGATGCCCAAAGCGTCCTGTGGCGATGCTGCTGGACTTTACTGCTCTTCTAATATGAATGCAGACAGGCAATGTTGGCCAACAGAACGCCGCTAGCAGTCTGCTAACGAAATGGTTAGGTGACCGGTTGATGTGTGAAACTGAAGCTGTGAATGACGACTGCAGACAACCACAAACGGATGTCTGCCGCCCTGGCGAGGGAGATCGCCTCAGCTGAGATGGCATATTAGAAACATCCGGAACAACCTGGAGCTAATCTGACTCAGCTGGTAATTTAGCCAAAAGACTAAATGCAGTTAGAACAGCACAAGAAGGTGATTCTACCCAAGTACTGTGAATTACTAAACGTTTACCCTGTTTACTTTTTCTTCAGCTATAGCTACACAGATCTGAAATGAAATTGTTAAAAATGATACACAAAAAATATATCATCTTACATATTTACTTTTGGTACTCATATGGATCTGAAAGTGTCGGTTGCTTAACTTAAACAGACTTTTACTCTAGTAATATCTCCCAAGGGCACAAGTAACAGTCTATTATCTACTATTGCAGCCTGGTCATAAGGAGAACAGAATACCATGTTTATACATGCTAAGTACAGCACACCTCTGGGATTACAGACTAATTAACCTGTGGAAACTTTTACAGGAGCAACCTACTCCCATTACATTTCACATTTAACTTGATAAACCTCAACACTAATAATGCATTATTCAAGCCCTGTTATTCATATTTCCAGCCACTAGGTGGTGTCACACCCTTGCGGACGTGGAGCTCTATAGGCACTGAAGAGGCTCTTAGGAGCCTAAAGTGGAGATCTAAATTGACCGAAAATACACTTGACAAAGTGATCAACAGTACTAACTTGTCAAAACACTCGGACATTACCACAAAACTCGGACGTTAACAGGTTGACATCGGCGCCTGTGGGCGGTGTGGTGTGAGGAGGCCCAGGACTGGGTGTGGGTCGTGAGGTGACGTGAGGCTCACTGCTCACCTGTGAACTCCAGTCACGCTCTCCTCCACGATGCCTTTAATCTTCTTGAACATGCTGGGGTACTTCTTATAGATCCAGTGGGTGAGGTCACCGCCGTCGTCCAGAATCTGAGGGACAATGGGCAGGTGAAGCAGACAGCATCCCCTCTAGGGCCGGCGCACGGATCTAAAAGGCGGTGTGTGAGGTAAAGGGGCTCGTTCACCATGTTGGGCTGCCAGCCCTCCACGTTGACGCAGCGGTCGATGCACCACCAGAAGTCGTCCTCGGACTCCCCCTTCCAGGCGAACACGGAGAAACCTGCTGGGGGACACGATAGCATTACAGAGGCAGCACAGTGAAGGAGGGAGGGAGGGAGTGAGAGAGGGAGGGAGGGAGAAGATGAAAGAGACTCACCTCCTTCTGCTAGGGCGGCTGCCACTTCATTCTGGGTAGAATAGATGTTACACGCGGCCCACCGGCATTGAGCCCCTAGTGCGGACAGGGTCTCCATTAGCACCTACGAACACACACACACACACACACACACACACACACACACACACACACACACACACACACACACACACACACGTGTGACAGGTGCATGGTTATCTGAACGAATACAAGGTGTATGTAAACATGAGTGACAAATGATAAAGTGAGGGAGAGAGAGGCAGTTTGTGTGTGTGTGTGTGTGTGAGAGACATGGGCTACTCACAGCAGTTTGGGCAGTGATGTGAGTACAGCCCACCACTTTTGCTCCAGCCAGGGGCTTCTCCCCCTGAGCCCTCTTCCTCAGAGCCATGAGAGCTGGCATCTCTGCAGAGTGCACGCACACACACACACACACACACACACACACACACACACACACACACACACACACACACACACACAGACAGACACGACCTTCTCAGAGATGCTGACACATGCAGCTGCATTACAAATACAACCCCGTTCATCTCATGTCTTCAGAAACAAGATGTCTTCCACAGGCCGGACTTTAGCAGCAACTTTATTCCCCGAGTATTCAGAGACAATGCTGTACTTTCCCTACACAGTACCTATAGAGGACGACCTGAGAGCCCTTCTGGCCTATTGAGTGGTTGTGTGCCCACTCGGTGTTCAGCTGCGTGGTTATTTAGGGGTGTAGCAAAAAGCACCATGTTGTCTCAGCACACACCGAACATATGGGCCCCTCAGCAGCCCAGGAAGAGCACTACAGCTCAGGACACACACACACACACACACACACACACCTTCTCTCATGCATGGACATACAAAATGCCTGGTGTGCAACAAGATGCCGAACTCGAACATAATCTACAAGCAACGCACAAACCCACCCACCCACCCAAAATATACACCCTCGACATACAGGTCATTCGCTCCTAAAACTAGCCTCGGCGGTTTAGGTGGGATTAGATCTAAATCAAACTAATGCCATCAGCATTCAGGAAAACAAGAAAGCAGCCGGAGTTGCACAAATCAACCAGGAGGGGGCACTGTCCCACATACCTTGCTCAGCAATCTCGATCTCGCGGCGACCAAAGTCCGCCTGTTTGATGTTCTTGATGCAGAAATCTCCATTACCCTTGGAGTTCTTCTGCTGTTTGTCGCGAGGGGAGGTCTCGTCATCCGAGCTGTCAGTGTAGGAGGCAGCTGCAAAAGGGGTCCAAAGACGTACGTGTGAGAGTCACAATCACACACACACACACACACACACACACACACACACACACACACACACACACACACACACACACACACACACACACACACACACTTGTCTGCATTGCCCGCTCAGCTGGTCCTGTGTGGTTTGTGGCAGTACCTCTGTCAGCTCTGTCAGTGTAGGCCTAATCCACTTAGAGGCCTGCCACTGGTGTAACACAATTCTTTCCCCCTCTCTCTCTCTCTCTCACACACACACACACACACACACACTAAACTTGGTGCTCTGTAAGTATACTTTGGCCACAGTGTGAGAGTTTGTGTGTGTACAGGACGTTGAAGACACTGTTCAGTTCTTTTTTCCCCTGTATAAATTTTTAGTGACTTCAGGTCCTGAAGCACTCCGGGACCACGGTGACCGAGGAGATGCTGCTATATTTCCCACATCATGCTTCTGAATCTCAAGTCTTGGATCATGTACAGATGAATCAGGGGGCGTCGGTGTTGGTACCTGAGCTGTAGCTGTCGGTGGAGGACTGGGAGATGGAGCGGGACAGAGACCGGCGGCCGATCTTGGTGGGCCTCTTGTTGAACTCCTGCTTCTGGTCTGCAAACTGGATCTGGGAGGGGGAAGGGGAGACGGGTTACTGGTGCCGCCCAGACACCCCGGGGGCCTTTGCTCCGAGAGAATGGTGCAGAGTAATGGCGGAGGAGCATTGTGAGGGCTCACCAAACCACTACAAGGAAACCGTGGCTGGGAAGTGGGAGGTGTCCCCTCTGATCTATGAAGTGCAAAAGGCCACGCCCTCACACAAGGCCACGCCCTTGCGGGGCCTGATCATGACCACGGGACGATGAGAAATCGTCAGGGGTGGAAAGTAACTAATCACATTTACTCATTACTGTAATTGAGTACTTTTAATGAGTAATTTGTAATTTTCTGAGTAGTTTTTGAAATATGTAATTTTTACTTTTACTTGAGTACATTTTGACCCAAGTAGTTTTACTTCACTACATTTGAATGCCCTCACATTACTGAGTAAAAAAATATTGATGGTGAAAAATTAAATACGGGCAGAAATTTTAACTTCTGAGTCCCAGAACTGAAGGCCAATTGCATGGCCTTGCCTTGCGCGCACCCTTTCCATTGTCTCATAATCAGGTCGTAATGTGGTGCACTGTTTTTTTCCAAAAGTATGAGATTGTTCTATCTTTAAATCTTCTATCTATCAGGTTCTGTGGGATTCTGTGGACATTTTATTGTGAAAAGTGGAATCCTGTGGGCACTGTATTTTGAATAGTTGGATCCTGTGAGCGTTTTAAATAGTGGAATCCTGTACACATTTTGTTTTAATTTGAGATGTGGGATCCTGTGGTCATTTTATATTTTATTTTGAGTTGTAGCAACCTGTGGGCATTTTATTGTGAATAGTGGGATCCGGTGGGCACTGTATTTTGAATAGTTGGATCCTGTGAGCACTTATTTTTAAATTGTGAGATCCTATTTTTAAATTTTTGATGTGGGATCCTGTGGGCATTTTATTGTGAGTAGTGGAATCCTGTTGCATTTTAGTTTGATTTGTGGCATCTTGTGGGCACTTAATTTTGTGTGCATTTAGTTTTTTGAATAATTTGTAATTTAAATTTCTTTATTCTTATCATAGTGTTGTCCGTTGGACAATAGGACTGAAAATTGTTTGCACTTTATGGTACAGGTTGTGACTGTCCTTGTGCTGTGAGGAAGTATGTTCCTGAGCCCAGCTGATCTTTTTTCAAGTGTGGATGTGCACTTAAATACATTTTGAAATCGATTAAAACAACTGAATTTTTTGATTCATGATTCATCCATGCATTAAATAACTGAAAGTAACTAAGTAACTTTTACTCAAATTACATTTTAAATGAAGTAATTTTGTACTTTTACTCGAGGAAATTTTGAGATGGGTAATTTTACTTTTACTCTGAGTAGATTTTAGGCAAAGTAATGATACTTTTACTCAATTACAATTTTTCAGTACTCTTTCCACCTCTGGAAATCGTCAAAAAATATAAAGAATAAAATCAAATGAAAACGCAAAACATAACCCAACTACAGCCGACTCAAAAATGGCATTTAATCGTCCCAGTTAATCGACAGATACAAAACCTGCAGATCTGGTATCTGATCTCTGTTTCAGTGCGTACTCGTACAAGTTCAAAGTTCATCAAGTTCATGACTGTGCAGCCTCCATGGGGCCTGCAGGCTTGCGGGGGAACACGCATCCCTGAGAAGGAGGAAGTTGAAAGCACGGTTCACAACGGAAGGAGGCAGACCTCAAGACCCTACCCACCTACCACCTTCTACTAGAAACAAAAATACACAATTCATATCCAAAAACGCTGTCGGGAAACGCTCAACGCTGGTGGAGTAATTAGTGAAAATGACAGATGCATCAGGTGGTTCTTCCTTTTTGATAAAATCCTGTGAGCAGGAAGTGGCGGTTTTTAAGACGAATAAGCACAGCAGAGTTTTAGCAAGAGAACAAAGGTCCTAGTCTTACTAAGGAGGCCCACACACAGAGCAGCAGTCTGAGGACACAGTCGTGACTCATACGCGCTTAATGGGACACACACACACACACACACACACACACACACACACACACACACACCGGAATCACGCAAGGTCTAAAGTGGTTTCGACTCACAAAGAGGAGGTGTTGTAACACAATAGCCCAGATTAAACAGCCTTGACTCTTATGGGAAGAGAAGGGCCCCCAGAGGCCACATGCTTGTGTGTGACCTCTCCTTATCAATGTTTTACACAGCGCTAACTTTGACTGTACCACACACCGTGTACAGAACAGCCTCTGAGGAACAAATTTGGGACAAGAAACTGATAAAGTAACTTAGTGACACGCTCCGATGAAGATAGCAACGTGATGTGCATACGCGCACGGACACAAAAACGCAGACGCACAGAATAAACGCGATCGTGAAGGATTATACCGAAGAACGCAAACGTTTCCGTACGGCAAAGGCAATCGTGCACCCAGACACGACTCTGCCCAGATACTCGCACACCGAGCCCGTTCGTTTCCACTACGCCGCCTTCGGCATACGTTCAAATGCACCTGACCCGGCACGCTCCTCTCTGGCGAACCGCGTGTCGCCGGCCCGGCCCGGATGGAGCTGGTCCGGCGCGGGCGCTCTTACCTTCCGCACGGAGGGCTCGCCGCCGCCCCCGTCCTCCTTCTTCAGCATGACGGGGACCGGGTGTGCGGGAGTAGGCGCTGGGCTGGAGCTTGTCCGCCTGCCGCGCTCCGGGTCGGTCCAGACCGGTGCCACCGTCCGCCCGCACAATGCCTGATTGTTCCTCGGGCCTCTCCCGTTACTCCTTTGTTAATTGCTCACAGGCTGGAACGAACATGGCTCGTCTCGCAGAGGGCCGGGCATTTTCCTGGCCTGGCCCGCGGTTTTAAACCGGTGTGCGTGTGTGCGAGCGAGAGAGAGAGAGACTTCAGCCTGTCTTTTTTTCTTTACGTAGGGAGGGTCGGAGAGGAAACGGGAGCGCTTTGAGCCCGGGACGGAGCCAACGGCGCCTGCGGTGACGGCGGACACAGACAGCAGGCTGTTGGCATGCGTGAGAGCACAAGAAGGCGTGGACGAGGTGGCGTGCCATGGGTTGTGCCACACTAGCGAGCGAGCCGTGCGACATCAGCTACGCCAGGCGTCACGGTGAAAGGACGGCGTATCGGTAGGAAGCCATCTTTGAAACAACGACCCAGAAGGCGAGGTGGTCGAAACGTCGGAGTCGTTACACCCCCACCCCCCCCACCTGAGCGGTGGGAAAACACCTTGATGCTCAGGAAGAAGAAAAACCCGAAAAGTGAAACAAGGAGGAAAAATCCCTTGAAGCTGACCAAGTATTTATTCCTCCCTGTGCTTACCGGTGACTGCAGTCTCAGAATAATTACGTCAGGGTCAGTATGTTCTGAACCACTCTGTGCTGTACGGTACAAAGCACACACACAGGGGTTGGGGGGTTGGTGGTGTTTTGAAAATGTAAGAAAGCATTTGAACTCGTCACACTTGCCACTTTCCTTTAAGCATCAGCCCATTTGAAGGACTGCTGAAGTGAGTTCTTTTAATCTGAGAGATAATATGGGTGGATTTGTGGATTACAGGAGAAAATCTGCCTTTCAGGGGATAACGGAGAAGCCATATGTGTGGAGGCCAGCCTGCGTAGAAGCCCAGAGCGAACCGTCTTGTGCGAGAGGACGATGGGGCTGTGGGAGACAGGAAGGCACAGAGATGCAGGCGTGTGCGTGTGTACAAGCGCAGCATGATAATAGCGCAGACTGCCGCAAATACAGAGGCGTCGTGACAACCGAGAGAGAGAGAGAGAGAGAAGCAAAGCTCACACACATTTCCTGCGAGTGGGAGAGCGAGGTCAGTACCGAGCCGTCACGTTTAAAGTAACGCTGACGGGGAGCGTGGCAGACGAGAGCGAGCTGAAGCGTAAATGATTCATCCCTCATTTAGCGCTGAATCACTCGTCAATGTCATCACGGACGCTGCCGAGACCGACTCTGCGGCTACAGGAAACACTGCAGCCGAACTACGGCTTCGCGCGGTCGTAACCTTTCGACTGTAATCTCGTTCACGTTAACTGCACAACATTTGCGGAAGCGCCCGCGTTCTAAAAGCGCTGAAGCATAAACAACGGATGGAAGTACAGTGGAAGGTTTCGAAGAAAGCATTATCACCTAAAAACAAAAACAAAAACCCAAAACATAGGAGGTCAAGCGGACCTGCCCGGAGCCGAGCAGTGCTGCTCAGAGTAAATCCTTCAGCAATTTGGGTCATGTGCCAAAACAAGCGTTTATTCAGGAAGGGCCAGGGGAGAACATGGGTGCACCATAACGACTCCACTGGGTGGCACCATGGCATTCTGCTACCTCCAAACAGAAGGAGCACCGAGAGTAACTGAGTGTCTATGCTACTAGCCACCACTAATCCTTAAACGTGGACATATTCCTGTAATCCCGTAGGCTCATAAAAGTGAAGTGACAACTGGCTATATTCATGGATTCACATAGCCGTTTAATTTAAACAGCACAGCGGGAGGCTCTCTAGGAACAAAAAGGACAGACGGGTTTAACGAGCGGTGCTTTCAAGTAGGTGATCTTGGCAACAGTGATGTAAAGGTTGTGCGGTGTTTTCCAGACACATCCCTGCGGAGAGCACAGTGGCTTCCCTGCCCCGAAATGGGACGGAGAAACTTGTTACCCTCAAAGCCCGGGTGAGCTGAACCCTGGTGTACTGGAGCAAAGGAACCTGGGTAAAGTGTACACGGTGCTCCAAGGGAACTGCTTATCTTCGGATGAGCTTTTTCAGGTGTAAACTGGTAGCTAAGCAAATTAATGATTGCTTATCCCTCTACCCACAATTCCTAGAGTAAAACCAACAACCCATTGAGCCCGAGTTAATCCTCCTGACCCTGAGCCATGAAGCAGATATGTGACAAATTCAATGCATGTAAAGCAGGATTAAGTGTTGGTATTCAGGTAATTAAAGCTATTGTGTTCTCTCACTGAATTTTTACACAGAGAACACACAACTAATATTTTTTACTTGAAGGTGCTTTTCTTAATATTAACACGTGGACTTGTACGTTATATTTTCAATTTACATAACTATTTGAAACTTTAAGCTGGCACATACTTAGAACTCTTCCAACAGGCCACAAGAATGAGTCTGATACGGGTCCACACCAAAACCCCATAAAGATGCTTCAGATGTTTTCTACTTCCCTGAAGCACGAAGGCGGCCCATGCTGTGGTCTCCAGGCGTGAAGAATGGAAGGTTTTTCTCCCTCTGCTGCAGGGGGCTGTCGACCTTGGCTGTGCAAGGTCAAGGGTACCGAACCCCCCCGCCGCCATACTGTGGCCAGAGATAACAAACAGTACACATGTTGTGGAAATTTGATGGTGACAAAAAAAATAAAAATAAAAAAGAAATTTGCTGACAATGCATGGGCATATTTGTTAAACATGGACATCCATCTGTCCCCTCACGTCCCACCCCCTGGAACCATGAACTAAAATGTCATGAATCTAAATCTCTTCAGATCTGATGAACCAGTAAGATGGAGGATACGAGAGCCCTTTTTGATGGTTTAGGATTAAAGGATCTTTTAATATTGGAACCATAGCTATCTGCATAAAGAAACATGGTTCTGAAAGGTTTAGGGTTAGAATGAAGCCGTCTCAGCATCATCCTTTGACCTACTGGAAGAGTATTAAACATTGTGACTGTCGAGATTTCCAAGTATAAACCAGATTAAAGTAAAAGGAATTCTGCACAAACTCTAATCATAAGATACTAATAGACACCAGCATGTCTCACAGAGACCTGCAGCAGTAACATTCAACCACAGATCCACTAAGAAAGAGACTGAAGCTTTCTTCCACAGTAAGGAATTACATATCTAGAGGTAAAGAAAGCAAATGTAGAGAAATATAGCAAAAGGGAGAACATTTTCTCCATTTATTCAGTTCCATTCATTCTCAGAGGGATGTGCTACTATGGAGTGGCACGCTAGTACGGATAGACGTGCTACTGTAAGGGGGAAAACAGACTGATGCATCAGGATCATTTTCTATAGACGTAGCAGACAGAACTGGGCAGTTCTCTTGTCAACGTACTGAACTGCACGATATTGGCATGCAGGCAGTAGCATTAAAAACACTGCAGGTGGTTTCGCATGCTTTGAACTAGAATGCTCACTCTCACAATGCAGAGAGGGAGAGGCAATTGGGATGAATATATGAGCTACCGAAAAACAAAAGTGCATTCGGAACAGTTTGAACAGAAATGTCTAGAGTTATAGTCCAGGACGACAAGTTGCTCCCTCTGGAATACATGTTAAACATGTAAAACGTTAAGGTAACGTTTCCTTGACTTAAGTCACCTCAGCTTCCCTGTATTCCTACTGGAAGGCCACGGTGAAGACGGCCACGGTCCTTCTTCACGCCAACAAGTGCCTTTCTGCACCCATGCACACACACACACGGACATTTCCACCAAGCGCCTTTTACAGTAATTACGACATTTACAGAAGAGGGAGAACTTGGCAGGGGTGAGCGAGCAACATTTGTAACGTGACGCCAGGTGGAAGATATGTTGTGCCGCCATGTCGAGAGAGATAAAGTGCAGTGAAAACCCTGGACAGGGTCCATCCTGTTAATCACCACAGGACATTTAACCAGAGGCAGGAGACTAGACCCACGTTTGTGAATAACAGGGTTCACATAAAATGACAACCACAGCCCATAATGTTGCCTGGAGGGTGTGGTACACTCAGCAGGAGACAGCGAGGAAGCATTACAAAAATATCCAGACAGATAATATGCATTTTTACTTAAATGAGGACGTCACTCATTTAGAGACTTAACGAACTGGACTAGAAGGTATTTTTGTGGACAGACCATTCAGGCTTCTAAATGCACGTTCAAGAACGTGAATTTCTGAAAAGAGGACAGGCTGAAAATGTGTCTTTTCAAGTTGTATGATGTATGCTAAAGTGACATTTTCTTCCCTCAAGATCAGGAGACTTGGTTAAAACACTTGCCCTTTCCAACCTGAAAGCGTTCAAGCAGTGAACCAGTACTGAACTTTGAAGCCGTTTTTCCAGTCGAAAGACCGAGGTGAAGTCTTCAGATGAGTTCATGCTAATTCAGTCATAAACAGAGGGCAGTCCAAAGATCCACAGTGGAAACTTAAGGAGGAACATGGAAGAGAACTCTGTAGTGGGGGGGTGGGAACAAAAGTGGATTACAGTTTAATTAGTCCTGGTTTTCTGTGCATACATGTCCATGTGTGTGTAGTTCATGTTCAGCTATAAGGTAGATGGTGCACACAGGTCAATAACAAAAACATTTAAGTGGAGTCATCCGATACGATTCCCAGCCACTGTCAAAACAAACCCTGGCTCCCTTCTGCCTTGAGGAACCTCTGGATGCCGAGCTTCAGATGTGCAAAAAGGCAGAAATGTCAATAAGAGACGTCACAAAGTACTGCTGCAGGCCCTCCTGCGATGTCTCGGAAACGAGGTGACCGGGGAGAACATGCCTACATGGAAACGGTACTAAGAGCTGCAGGTCCCCGAAGTGACATCAGATGTGCCTGAAAGGGAAGACGAGACTGCGGGACTTCAAAGTGCAGATCGGATGAATGCATCCCCCCCCCCCCCCCCCCCGTTTTTCATATTCAGCGGCGCAGGACAAAGGGCGTCTTTTGAATACGGCAAAGCGGCTACATTGGCTCAGAGCACCGGTGCTCTTCGACAACAGCAAACTCACTCCCGCCAGCACCTTGTGGAAATTTCCTTCACCGACCCATCCTGCACCAAGAGGCGACCGTTGTCTCGAGGCTGGCTGATAAAAGCTTCTATTTACGCGCCAGATGGCGTTCCTCTGAGGCCCTGCGTAAGCGCTGGAAAGTGTGATGTTCCTTGCCGCCTGGACCGGGGCCTGCATGGGCACCGAGCATGTCTCCAGGTGGCGCACGCTGTATCTGAAGAGGCGAGAACCCGGGAGGCCACATCGCGCTAAAACGGCAGCGTCCCCAGAGACGTTCCTCTGCCGAAACAGCCACGGAGGGGCGATGCGGTATCTGCGATCCAAGGGGTGATCGTTCATGAAGATTCTGAGGTCTGTTTCCCCAACATAGTGACAAGGGTGAGCCACAAACAGAACGGTCGGTGAGGAAAAATAAGAAGCTCGGCCTTTAAAGAGGCCTTATTCAAAAACAAGTGAATTAGTTTAGGTTTTCCTTCCCAGTGAGGCCCTATTTCGGGCAAACGTCATAATGTAGGATGTGGGCCGAGCTGAATGTACAGGCTGAACTCAGCTCTCCACATTCTGACTCCAGACCTGCTGTCAGGACTGAATTCCCAGCAAAGGGCCGTCCTCTCAGAGTTGCACAGCAGACCTAGGAGCAATGTGTCTTTTTTAATGTGTGAAGACAGTGGCATTAATTTCAAGCATCAAAATAGGCCCTGAACATATTCAAATATGGATTCACTTTTACATATGTACGTGCAAACTCGAGAAGTGAGATCTTTAGTGTAAGAACCTAATAATCTAACAGTCCTGATTCAGGAACAACGGACCAGATACTGTTTTGGTAGCACAGTGAATGTGACATTTCCCTGATAAACAATAAATAATTATTTGTAGTGCTACATTCATAATGTGGCAGACAAACAAGGAGTGTTTTTGTTGGTTTATACATTAAAATTATTCCTCATAATTTGTAGCAGAGGTCCTGCTTGTTCTCATCATTAACACTAAGCGGAAATCTACATTTACGGAACACAGTTGATCAAACTAGTGGTGAGAAGTCTATATTCCATTACCAGTCCACCCTTAACTGACACTGTTGTTATCTCAGACCAGAGAGTCTTAGGAAACAGATGCACCAGGCTTTTGATTCCTAGTCAATAATGAGCAATCATTTGATTCTCGGCCAAACTGCTGGTCTTCCTCCGGCATTCATGCTTCGTGCTGTGACTGAACAAAGCTGCTTGTTGTGAACATTTTTGAATAACATGGTTAGTGTGAATTATCCATCTTAATGGGCTTTTTCCTATCCAGACATCCATGTTGTAAATACACAATGAACCCAAATGGCTTGTCTTACAGAGAACAGATAATCAAATTATTCATTATCAGTAGAGCATGCAAGGTGCATTTTAAACCCCTTATTCTACCCTTTTAGGTTTCAATGTTATACTTGCACACTCTAAATAGGAACATATTGGCCAAATCGAAACATTTTTGGTTTTTGAAACATGCTGTTAAGACTTTCAGGAATCTCTGGTACGCCAAACACTCGACCAACCATGTTCATGTGTGAACAGGACGAACAGTCAAAGGACAGAGACGGAGAGGAGATCCTGTTACCCCAGTCTGGGCCCAATTTCTTATTCATAAGAAAAGTCTAGTCCTGAAGGTGCATTCTCTGCTTTGTAACCTTATGTAGAAGTGAAGCATCATAAAACATGAACCAATATAACTGCAGCGAATTAGGTTCTAGAATGACAGAAAAACCACAAAAATAAAAATTTTAAACTGTGTTGGCTACACAGTGCATCTATTCTGGCTATAAATGTGATAACGATCCTTTCTGTCCACTTTTCTGAACTCCAGTGTTCATATGAAACCAGCAGAATGCCGTTGAGCGCATACAAAAGGGCCTAGTTTTAAAATGTTGTTGAACTCCCATCCAGGAATTGGCACATCAATCCAACGAGCTGGCCTCCCCCGGCGAGTCTAGCACAAGTTAAAAGGATATAATTAGCAGGGACAGAAAGAAAAACATCTTCCAGGTGATATTCAGGCTCCATCTCCAACGGGCACCAAGACAACTACAGGGTGTGAGAAGTTAGCCAAAACGTACCCCTCCAACAGAGATATATGGGAAATGAAGCTCCTCTATTTGATCTACTCAGGCAAGCGTTCTTGCAAGGAAAAGAACATTAGGAGGTCAAGAGCTTCAGAGGTCAGGAGCTTCAGTTAACAAATAACACTCCTCCTCAGAAGAAGCACCAATTTATCAGAGACTGGGAGAACACCAAATGCCAGGAGGCTTAACGTTGCTTAACGAGTAAAGCCCATACCTGTTCATCAGTGAGGGCCTGTGACGTAGAGCAGTCTTATCTCTACAACAGGCACTTAGCACTGAAGGAACACACACTACCGTACCACTACCACACCACTCGACTCTTACCTCACCACAGGTGTTGGCCGGCGAATGCACAGCAACATCTTCAAGGGAAATGATACAATCCTCAAGCTTCGTCAGAATGCCATGTTGCGATTCACCTCTGTAAACTACGAACCGTTAATCGTGTTTGCTCTTTGAGGGGTTCAGGGAAGAACCAGGTGGTGAAGAAGTTGCCGTTAAAACAGATCAAATAAAAGTTGCTGCCCTTTCGTTCTCCGCAGTTAAAAATTACTGCCCCCACTCCAAAGACGGGAATGGAAAGTTTTCAGCAATGGTTAAATTATATATTTGTGTGGGTACACTGTTGAAAATAACATCATCTTTCACACAGAGCTATAATTAAGTTATACACACTGGGCTGTAAAAGTCATTTTACATTTGTCTTATGTGGGAATGGTCCATCTGAAACCCTTGTGTCACGTGTCTCGAACAGATGTCTAACCCACTTTAAAAAAAAAAGAAAAGAAATAAAACAAAGGTTGCCATAAAATATGAGAACGCACATAAAGCATATTGATGGGTCACTCTTTGCACAATATGAATTCAGCAACTAGCTAATCTACAAAACTGGGCAGCAGAATTCAGCAGCCATGGCCACATGCTTTCAGACTGCTGGTGGTGACGGTGGTGGTGGTGGTGCTGGTGGTGACGGTGGTAGTGGTGGTGGTGACTGTGGTGGTGGTGATGGAGGTGGTGGGGAAGACAGCATCCCAGCTCCGTTGTTGATGCCTTCATGCCTCAGCACTCTCTGGATACACCGAGGGCTCTGGGTGTTTGGCAACACTGGGGTACAGGGCACGATCTTAGAGCAGTAGTTATCTACAGCACTCAGTCTGAAGAGGCTTCAAGCTCCCATGAGCCAGCGTGCCAAACGGGATAGACGTTTCAGCAAGAGCAGGACAAAACGTCCTGCGGCCTTGACCGATATGGAGGGGCATGTTGGATTTAATACAACTGACAGACTACGGCTAGAGGAAAACATTCAAAGTAGAGTATCAAAACTAATGGAAGAAATGGACTTAACGATACTTAAATAAATAAGGCTAGTGATTCAGCAAAACCTCTTAATGAGCAATCACTTATGTCTGAATCTGTAAGCTCATGGGGAAATATTTTGGGGGATGATTGCCTCCCGTGACATCTATGGTCAGTGGGGTTTAGGTCGGAACACTGCCTGTGTGTATGGAAAGCAGGTTGGAAAACATGGACCCCCGCTGAAATGCGACGGGGTGCCATGTGAACACAGCATCAGCAAACTAAATGCCTAGCAACATAAGTGAGAAGTTATTCAAAACACCGAAGGCATAAGCATAAACAAGTTTGCCCTCTTGCATGGCAAGATAATATTAATTGTGGCGATATGAAGCAATATTGTAATATATATTGAAATATTGTATTTTAGCCTAATTTAGGTCATTTATAATACATGTACATATTGGTGGATATTGTTGCATGGTTAATCTTATGATCACACATATGCACCGTGTTCTGTGCTGATACCTTTAGTTATATTTAGGATGTTTGATTTTACGAATTTCAGCCTCTCTAATGCACATTGCAGTTCATATAGTATGATGGATTACTTAAACTTGTTTTAGAGTTCACAAAAGTAAAACAAATATTGGTAATCCATGTTGTTTCCAGCCACAGCAAAGTGAAATTACTGGTTATTACGACGTAAATGAGGCAGTCTGGCTGGCAGACAGACATGTCCATGCTACAGATGAGGGGGTAAGACAGTGTGGCTCATGAACAGGTCATGTCTTACGTCTCAGTTCCCATCACTTGTTACTCAGCTTCATCTGTGTCTCATCTGAATACAGGACTTTGACCCTGAACACCAGTAAAACAGAATCTCAACTAGAACAAAGTGTAACTAATTTAGGAGGATAACAGTGATGTGAAACTGTGGCACTGATGCATTGCGTATGTATTTCTGATTATTGTAACCTTTGACACAAGTACACATAGGCTAAATCTTGTGTTACTGTTCAGTTTTCTTTAATCTGAAAAGGCAAATGCCACACAAAGAACACTTTGCTATCGTGTACATGTACTTCCAATGAAATGACACCACAGCCAATTAATCAATTACTACTGGTGACAAACTGAAAAGCTTATTTACAAAAAACATGCTTGTTACACAGTCCATATGATATCAAGATGCACGCTAGAAGCAAATGAAAGCTAATATAACTGCAAAGTTGTTGCTTCGTGTCAAATCCAAGGTCCCAGAGTGCATTGCCGACACAAACAGCTGTTAACGTTTCATTTGACTTGAAAATACGAAGCATAATTTCAACACCATGACTGGACAGCCAGAAGCAAGCGGACCTGTTAATGAATAAAGCAGAAACAGCTGTTCCAGGAGGGGGACTGAACACAACGCATGGCCATGGCGTGAACCAAAGCTCTCCAGAAGCTCTTGTGGAGAACCTCTCTGTGGCCTCCTGGTAATCTGTGCAGCTTCAGCATTCCACATTTTCTGGTCTCTTATTGCAAACTGGTATAAATGCTGACTGCAAGTACGCCGTCATGGCCGTTATCACAGCCTAACGTCACAGTAACGCCCTCAAATCATTTGGACTCAGCTGATGTGCACTGACAATATGAACATCATTCGATTTTTAGGCAGCAAATATTTAAATATTTTTACTTAATAAAAAAACTAAGACAAACAAACAGGGAGGGAAACCCACAAAACCAAACCAAAAATGTCAAGCTGCACTTCATCACATCCAAGTGTGAGGACAAAAACACTGGTCTGTTGCACAAGGAAATACAATGAGACAACTACTGAAAGCATAACGTTATGTAACCTACCAAAGCACAAAATGCTTGTAGTGCAATTAGGTAATAATAAAATCTCTCTAGAGAGAGAGAGAGTTGGCAGGCCCAAAGAGCACAATGAAACTTGATCAGCCCACAACAATGACACATTCATGTTTGCTTGCTTGTTTGGTTCACTTGTACATGACCTAGTCTACACACAACGGAGTTAATTAGCCAATCACGAACAATAACGTGACCAGAGCCGATCAAAGCCTTTTGAAATGCAAGTACATATGCCACGTTTTGAGCAAAATCCCAGTTGGGTTGTGTGAAAAAACTATAAATGATAAGCTGTCTATGGTGTTTCTACAACATGGCCTATGGACGATCAGAGCACATCACCAAGGCCACAGAGACAAGTTTAGCCCAAGTGTCAAGGAGCAAATGAATATATGTAAATGGGAGCACGTTGGGACGGTGGGGGGTTGGATCTAACGACCACTGGTAAGGTCAATGGAGGGACTGGTGTACATGAAAATGCATAACCAGCCCATCGGCCTTGTGCAGTGATAAACTGGTCCAACGTCATGCACACCCATAACAAAAGAGCAAAAACGTAAAGAAATCATTCACTAAAATGTTATTTCTTTAACTTGGCCATTGTGTTGAAGCCACGGTCGATGACCAAAACTACACTTCTTTGCATGCCCTAGCATAGAGTGAGAGGGCAGTGTAATGCCAATATTGTAATAATTTCTCAATGATATAACACCACTCAGAAATAGAATAAACGTTTGTTCTGGTTTTGGATTGAGATTAAGGTTAGGATTAGAAATGTGGCCAGGGTTGGCCTGCTCCATTCAACTGCTTACGTCCAATTACGTCCACTTAAAGGGGTCCCATTATGCTTTTCCAGTTTCTCCATTTGTTTTACTGTGTTATATAGCCTTCTCTGCAAGTAAACCGTCTGCAAAGTAAAGCCGAAAGCACGCACCAACACAACAGTCCCAAAGCAGCCACTTTTCTTAGCTGCTTGCAATACCTCATTGAAATTTCATTCATTTTCTTTGATATAGCCCAACATGCAATCTCAGAATACTTAGCTAACCTGCTAACTAAACTTCTAATGCGCTCTGTATTTTTACAAATGTATTATGTATTACATTCTGCCTGTTCATTCTGGGGACCATAAAAGGCATGATAACCACTGGACAACGTAATGATTCCTAACATTTCAAACACACTGGTGTTTACATCTCCTCTGATTCAGTCATACAACACATAAAAGAGAACAAACCAAATAAAGTGGATATTAACTCATTAACAAAGTACATTTCCAAGTAATCCAATACAGTATAAGGTTTTCCACATGAAAATATAATAAATTACCAATAATTTATAAAGCATTACATTACTATTCAAAATCTTATATTACATTTTTAGGTAAATTATTTCATGATTAGGTTATAGGCTATTACATTGTTGTCCAAGTAAATTGCACAATTACATTTCTGGATGCAAATGCATTATTGAGAAATGCTTACAATATTGGGTTATACAGAGCAGAAAGGGTGTTGTGTTATACACACTCAAATTGCTCCAGGCACTGCATTTAGGAATTATTTATTAAACACGAAGATGAATATCAACTCTCGACCTTGTAAACATACAGTGACAAAAAATGTGTGTATAGTTACAAACCTAAATACAACTCCCAACTGTTCTTACATCCTATGAGCATTCAAGACCTCTAGTTACCAATGACTAAAATGAGCAATTTGCAGCCATTTTAGGACAAAATCAAGAAAAGTTTGAAATAACATTCAACTTGCCAGGAAGAGGCTGCATCCATGCTGAAGATGAAGGAGCCATGGATCATACAACAGCAGACTGCGCAACATCTCAATGGAGTATTCAAATACAGTCAATATGTCAATTCCATACTCATATTTTCCCAAAAGGTTACACAGACAGAAAAGTAACAAAGTTTAGCATCATAGACCTACAACTGAAACTGGTCAGACAAGACAACACACTCCTGCTTGTATGACCTGCAGGCAGATTCCCTATACCCATTCAAATATGGTGGTGGTGGTCGAGCGCTGACTCTGTGTGGCCATATCCATGCCATAATTCTCCCAGCATGCCCCTGCATAAGCAAAGGAGCACTGGGGCCTAGCAGCTCTTCGCTGGGGGTGTCGAGTTGGACAGAGACTACATGGATTACACACTTGAGCTCTGGAATCACTCAAGACGATCATGAACAGATTATCAGAGTGCAGCTTCACAACAGTCCACTGACATCCATTTGTCTTTATTAAAACCATAGTCAGAAACCAAATAAAACAAACAAAAAACTAAAAATGATTCATTTAACAAAAAGGGAAAACCTTAACCTTGGCCCCATTGGTTTATACATATTTTATACATATATATTTACTTATTCATGAATGTTTTCCTTCAATGCTTTTACTGTATTTTACTGAGGCTATTTAACTTGTGCCCCAACATAGATTTTTCGACCCCTCTTAACCTTATTTTTGTAATGCTATGATCAGCACTGTGGAGAAGCTAATTTAACCACTGAGCAGCTGGAGCGTTTGTCATAATGAAGGGGCAGCAGTTAGGAGATCTCTCTCCTAACCTCGCTCTTCTCATACTCCCAAGCTCTGGCTGTATTAAACGTCTAGTCAGTTAAGTGAATTTATGAGTGCATCACGCCCCCTGCATAGCTGCCACCTCTTTCTTTCCTTGACCATTTACCATATTAATAAATCTTGGGTCATGTGGTCACCTCTCCGATCTTCAGCCTAGCTGAAGGTTGTGCGTGTACTCTTGGTTGTGAGGTTTCAAGCTTTTAATCCATGATGTGCGACATTATTGAAATAATACTAAGTAGAAGGGAAACCGATCTACTGGACATATGCTAAACGTGTATTCAAAGTGGGGAGTGAGAAAGAAGAGGCAGGGAAGCTATGAAACCTGTATTTCATTGGTCCATTTTTATTTCTTCTTTCCTCTGTCACCAATCATTCCACCGTGGTGACAAATATACTTTGTGTAGACTCGGGGAACATCAGGAGGGATCGAAAAAGAAAGAACTCTGAACAACTCTTCAGTAATGGATGACAGGAACCCTGGCTGTCGGACTGCTGAAGGGGACGTTGGTGTCTGACTCACGGAAGGTTCATGCACGGTAGCTTCTGCTGACCGGCACGATCGCGGTGAGTCACGGGAACCCGCCATGATTCACCACTGCAACAGGAGCAGGGGGCTCTTGCGTCACTAATCTAAGCCTGATCCACTTTCCTGAGTGAGTGGAAAGCCAGGATCACATCAAAACAAACTAAAAACACCAAGACACGCTTTCTGCTAAAAGGGACAACCTAATGTGCCCCACACTGTTTGGGTGCTCGCACCGACCACCTCAGTATATCACCGCATCACCACCCAGATTTGCTTAGCATACACACACACACACACAGATAAACCACAGCTACAAGAAATGCGACTCACCTTTGAGAGATGCTCTGTAAACTTCATAACCGTCGCCGTTGTTGCAAACTCGAACCATTACCCACGCAGCTACAGTCAACAGTGGCAGGGGATGGGCAGTTTAAATGACCAGACGACAAAGGTTGCGATGGAGTAGAGGCATTTGCATTTAACTGTGTAAAACACGAGGACCTGGGCCTTGTTTCGTTCCACAGCATGTCAAAACAGGCCCATGACATAGCACACACAAACTAGCTATACTAGACTGTCAGCAAGACTCCGTGGGCGACCAACATTCAAAGGCCAGATTTGTGAGTGTAAAAAAAAAAAAAAAAAAAAAAGAAGTGGTCAGAGTTACGACAGGAGAGTCTACAGAAAGTCTAGAAATAAAGTCCGGAGCAGTACACCTTGTGCTGGATGATAATGAGTTTTAAGAGGATTTGGGGGATTTTGCCGATGCTTTTTCCTAAAATCCATGAAATATCAGCATACCTTCACACTGGTATGAAAGTCTAGCAGTGCCATGAACCTGCCATGAAGGCCAAGCGTGTTCAGTTCAAGTACGTGATACGTCTGTGAAGAACACACCTGAGACCAGTTCTAAAAACCATCTGCCATGTTTCATCTAGTTTGCCAAATGGCAGTATGTTCTTTGCTTTTCAACCATACATCAAGTAATAAAGATAAGCAGATTGTTTTCTCTGGAGCTTGATCCTGTCTGTGGTATGATATTAAATAAATTATTCTTGATTAATTACTAACTATAAAACTTTTAAACTGATTATGAGGGTTATTAACATTACTCAAACGTATCCTTGAATCGACAGCATATCAAACCAATGGGGGAGGAATCAAGAGGAAACACTCCTTACCCAAAGATAATGAACTACTCAAGTGTAGCACATACCACGTTACTCCACTGAATATAGGCTGGATATGAATCAGTTGCATTTAATATGAATACTGCAACGCTGATGAGTGGGAGCAATTAAAAGCCATCATCTAACTTATGGTTTGTAACCTTGTTTGTCCCATGAATGGTTTCAGCACCACATACAACAGATTCACCAAGGCAGAACAGTGCAAAAGCCGGTGGGAATCCCAATACATCCTATTCCCTGCAGACAAAGGGGAAGAGAATAAAAAAAAGATCTCGTTGGGCTCCTTTAAGCTCATGAGCAAGAGAGAAAGAAGTGGCAAATGTGGTTGGGTTGAAAAAAATACATTCTGTTGTGCTTTACTGGAGGGTGATGGTCACAGGCTGGAGATGACTCAGCTCCACTAGCACAAAATGGTGGGACATAAACAGCAGCACTGTTTTTATGAGCAAGAAATATACGTTTAGTACATTTTTTAAGACCAAAATATCTGCAATACTTTGTAAAACGCGATTCCCTTCAGGAAAAACCGGGAAATGAATGCGTTGAAACATGGAGTGGTGGAATAAATCACACATTTTGATGGAAAGCTTAGGAGTGTTGAACTTTCTCATGCGCAGTGATGGTGAACTTGAATGTACCTGCGGATGTGAATGACCTTGGTGTAAGAGTGTAAGAGTGAGAGAGTGAGAGAGTGTGAGAGTGTGAGCTGATGCTGAGGAGACCACAGCAAACCACGAAATGGTCGCTAGCGATACAAGCGCAAACTCCACTGAAGCGCGCGCCGCTGGCCGCGTTGATTTGAGCCCTCAACGGCACGAGACGCGGTCGACGGTTATGTGAAGTAAATACAAACTCCAAACCCCAGTGTTTTTATATAAAGTCATGTCTGAAACATGTACTTTATATGTACATACTATCGTTAGTTAGCCTAGGGTGACCGACGTTAGCTAACGCTTCGTTTCCTTATTTCACAAACGTCGACATATCGCCAACTGTACGTTAGTGTTGGTATGCTAACGTCGGTCGGCTAGTTAGCTGTAGCTAGTTAGCGCTCCCTAGTTAGCCGTCGCTAGGTAGCGGTCGCTAGTTAACTGTCGCTAGGTAGCGGTCGCTAGGCTACAACACTCCAGCCCTAGCTCACACAATGACATGCTAACTGGCTACCCCCCCACGACCGCTCGGAGTCGATATAAAACATATTAAAAACGTCGGGATATAAGAAGCGACCGTACCTTTTTCATTCTCGGCGCCTCCGCGACCGTGCCGTCGCGGTTGACGAACGCGTCGCCGCCGTTTTGCTGCGGGTCCGGCCGCTTCATCGCGGAGGCTTGCGGCATCTTCACGGGGTTCGGCGTCGAGGTGACGGGACTGGGCTCCGCGTTCACGGTGGCCTCGGGCGTCGGGGACGCCGCCGACGCGTTGCAGTCAATGTTTAGCAAGACCTTCTCGTCCGCCTTGGGTGTCACTGGCGAAACGGCAGACAATTCTTTATTAGGGACGTCTTTTAAGTCGGTCTCGGCCATTTTCGCTGCCACAAACTGAACTGACATCGCTGCAATCCGGTGGCTTTTTTCCCCCCGATTCGAGCGAGGATAGAGCGACACAAGACGAATTCGAGTGGCTGACCGGGTAGCTGCAAAGGATTGTGGGAGGTGTAGTCTTCGAAGCGCAAGACCGGGTTTTTGTAGAGTTAGCGACACGAATGAATTCGCACAAACATTACTGAAAACATTTAATGAAATAAAATACACACACCTGTATATAACCCCCTTCTTTTAAAGGGTTAAATCCAAAAAATATTCACCAGACACTGAAACTCTCCACTTTACACAAACTGTGAAATTGTGGTGGTGACTGCAGATTTGGTTCTCTCACATATTTTTCCAAAAAATGTTTTTGAACGACCTTAAAAGTGATTGTCATTTTCAAGTAGCATAAGTTTACCATTTAAATTACATGAAATAACAGTATACAAGGATCAAATATCTACACACGATTTAGTTACACAAGAATTGCAGAAATAATCTAATATATAAGTAACTATATAACTTGCTATGGGGTGAATTTTTAAATCCTTATGAAATGCGCAAAATACAGCAATACGACGCACTCAATAACCCCCCAGGGTTGAAAAAGTATTCCTAGTTTAACCATCCCATTTGAATACAATACTGACACCATGTGGTAAAATGGAAGATTACAGTCCTTTATGAAGACTCATGCAAAATAAAGATCAGGTAAATATTTTGACACTGAAAAGCATATTGTGTAAACATGTTTGTTTCATTTATTGCATTCCCATACAAATCTACTTGTTTTCTCCAAAGAAGAACTTAAGATAATATAACAAAGACGTCTTTTGGCAGATGATATAACCAGAAGCATTAGGAGCCCTCTAAAAGTGTTGACATAAGCCCTTTGCTGGAGTGGATAGCATGTAGTGGCAAACAACTAGCCCTAATAAACAGTTTGACATTTATTAGAAAAACAAACAAAAAGCATTTTACACATTTTAAACATTTTTGAATCAGCTGTATCATACAATATGTACAAAGCCATTTTCTGCTGTTCTGACTCATTCTCGTATAAAGTTTTCTGTGAAGAGCGTCACAGCTTAAAATGGATTCTTTATACAACTTAAAATAATTCAGTGCCTCATGCTAGGGTACAGAAAAGGTTACAGGAACGTATCTGTAGTCCAGAAACAGGTGCATGTTCCTCTGAACCATTGTAAATTCTACAGGTAAAAACAGTCATCAAATTATAAATCACATACAGACTTTTCCTTATTCTGCTCTTTGCATGACCATTTCAGAGTGTGTAACATTTATGCAATAATAACAGGTGACAACATTAATCTCCAAATATCCAAAGAATGTTCACACCCGATAGCCCCAAATTGACTCTCCTATAGGGAAAAATAAAACAATTTAAGATTAATGGGTTTTCTTATTATCTTGTAAATCAAAGTGACTGTTAAGCTTAGACTACTAAAGTCTGATTACTGACAGAACAACTTTTGCCAGGACTCACCCCAGCATGCCAGACTCCTTGGTTTTAATGATGAAAAGGAACATAAGGACTGTGTGAAACAGGTTATTTCTGCCCTGTGAACAGTGCCAAGCCAAAAATGAGTCATGGGAGTGAAGAATCTATATGGCTGTAATTCACACTCGTATGAAACGCACTGTACCTTAGGCAGGCTGTAGATATGTCCCTGATAGATGAGTTGATAGTGAGGGGGATTGGTACTGCTTTGGTAGATGCAAAAGAGGTTCTCATTGGAAAGATCTATTTAAGAACACACATACAGAAACGCATGAGTCTTGGGCTAAAGGAAAACATGGGTTTGGAAATAATGTAGTACTCTACATAGCATGTTGTACTGCACTGTACTGTTCATAGCATTACCTGGCTTGTGTGGTGTCTGGATAAAATGCTGAGATGTGAAAGTTTTCCCATCTGGGTACTTTGGGTGGGGTGGAAGCCTGGAGTCCAGGTAGGTACATAGAATATGCATGAGAATCTGCAATAACAAAAACAAAGTCATGTTCTGCTCTGCTCCACTAAGAAGCTCAATCAGATGAGTGAGGGTTTGCATAACCGCAAAACACACCAATGTAAACAATCCTCATGATTCTACAACTCCTCCTGCATAACGCACGCAGTTTGCGTCCAATAAGACTAAAGTAACGAACGTCCTGCCTCCTTAACGGGGGCGTGAAACTCACGGCAGAGTCAGTGGGCAGGTCGGTGTCCCACTTTCTGTTCTTCAGGTTCCCCCCCCCATTCCAGCGGAAGGAGCTCATGCACCCGCTGTGGGCCAGTTCTGGAGAGGAACGGCACCAACAGAACCCTCACGTCACTGTTTACAGACCAGCATTCAGCGTTTAGACGGACGAGCAAGCCGAAAGAGAGGTGGTGCGAGCTAATCACCCTTGATTCTCTCTACCAGGTACTCTTGGTTAGGGGTGATGTCCAGGTACTGCACTATGGCTCCGAGGGTGGGGATGACGGAGGCCTTGACTACGGAAGCCTGTTTAAGACTGGTGATGCTAGCCTCTGGAAACACAGGAAGAGATGAGCAGTGCTGCGCGGTTCTCAGCAAAGACAAAAATCACAAAGTAAATATACTTCAAATCTGAGCGTATCGTTGAGTGTTACCTCCGATCTGGAGCTCTGAGCAGCCCATTCTCCTGAGTTGGCTGTTGATGGTATCCATCTCTTTGACCAGGTGAACCAGAATGGTGTCGTTTATCCACTGCATGTGAGAGAAGAGTCCCAATTATTAAATTTACATCAAAATGTTCTCCATTTGGAAGGAAAAGCTAAAGTTGTTTGTTACTAAGCACAAGGAACCCATACCAAATAAAATAATGATGAGTTAACACAATTCCTGCCTTAATTCAGCTTTTTAAAGTTATACTTATATGGTGAAACGTACTGAAATGAAGGCATTTTTCCTAGTTTTAAGAAACGTCATGCATATTAAAATATATAAAGAATGTATTTGACTAAGAGTTGTGGATATTTGGAAAGCAAACTCACATTTCTTAGTTTGGCAGTCCAGCTGTCAATGCTGTCAGTCACAACACGACTAGTTGTAACACGTGCCCACACCTGAGAAACCAGACCACAACTGTAACACAAACACTGCTGTAAACCAGTAGAGTTACACTGACTGCCTTGAAAGACTACACAAAGTCGTAGGCTATGCTGACTTTAAGCTAGGCGGGTACACCAGGCTTTGTGTTTTTAAGTTCCAGTATACACGTGGCTGCAAAACTCTCGCCGTGCCTCCTCTGCTGCTTGCTTGGAGCCCAGCTCGGTCTCGTCTTTGTGGGCAGAGGGAGCTTGGGAACGACAGGCCGGCTGGTACTGGAACTTGCGCAGGCTCTGGGCGTAGTCCCCCACAGAACGGTTATAGTTCCAGAACGTCGGACTGTGAGACGGAGACGCCGACTCGGGACTCCCTGAAGAGTCGAACGCAACGAGCTCAAGAATGGCGGCATGACGTCAGACTGTTAAGAAAGCAATTCGTTAATGACGGTAGGCTGGACTTCGTGGTGGAACGTTACCCAGCTGACTACGGTGACTCTTCTCCTCCTCGGAGCGTAGGAACTTCTCCAGGGACTTGAGGTCGTCCATGTAGTCTTCCTTCCCTCCTGGAGAGCTAAAGACCGAAGGAGAGGTGCGGTACCGTGCACGCAGGCTGGTGCCCTCCACCGGGCCCAGGCTGCTGGGGTAGGGCGAGGAGCTGGTAGACGGACTGTAGCTCAACACCTGAAGACGAGGGCATCAGTGATGTTTCACCAGCAATATACGTGAAGGACAATTAGAGAAGTCGACAGGAGCCGAGCACACGCACCTTGCCAAAGGCCACAGGTGGGGAAAAAGCCGCCCCACTGCCCGGTGAGGACGGGCCGCTCAGAGGTGGGCTGAACCCAGACACGCAGCTGGGGGAGAACTTGGGGCTGGTGCTGGGGGGCCGTGCAGGACTGAAGCTCAGCACATTCTGGCCCTGCAGGGGAGAGGACTGGGGAGACACAGGAGTCTCCTTCTTTTCAGGTTTCAAAGGCGGTGAGGCCTGAATCCCTGTAGATGTGACATGAATGGTTCAAGTATCTACAGCTCACGGGGAACTCTTAAAATGCAAAAAGGTCAAAGGTTGTAATCACCAGAGTTGCGAAGGCCAAGAAGTCGATATTGTTCTGGGGTGATGGCAACGGTTGAAGGGGCCATGGTGTATTTGAAGTATTTCCAAAAATCAAAGACTGCATTGAGGCTGAACAAAGTGGCCAGTACCAGTTCTGTTCCCACAAAAAAATAATAAATCCCAAAACAAAACATATAAGAAGCCCACAGGTCACTTGTCAAAACTAACAAACACAAACAGCCTTACCACATACTTACCAATGTACCAGATCGGCCAGTAAGTTATGTTGTAATATCTACTTAGCAGCTTTCCTGACCTGAAACACATTTTTAACACATTACTAAAACACAGCACATTGCATTATTACAAACTTCTATGAAACATTCCTAACATCTCTTACATTTCTGTGTAAATCATCCCAGCAAGAGAAACATTCAGAACTGCCCAGGCAAGGACAACCTGGCGCTCCTCTTCCTCCCTCCTCATCCTCATGGTCTTCTCGATGAGAGAGGACATGCCTTCTTTATTCGGAGTCATGTCCACAACGCGTTATACTGCCTGGGGGCATTAAAACATTTTAATAAAGAATTTTTAAAAATGCTTATACATTTACATTATAGCTAATTGTGACAGCGAAACTTGATAGCTAGAAAAGAAAAACAGGAGAGTCTGACGTTAGTTATCTGGGCTTAAACCAGCACGTTGCTCCCTAGATAGCCTACCGTCCTGCAAGGACAACAACGAGAAGTTACCGAAGTTTAACCTCGTTTATTTAAGTATTAAAAACACAAAGCAAAGACATACAAAGACGCAGTTCTGTGGACTGTTCCAAGAGACGTCTAAAGTGGCATAAAGAACAGGGAACATACATCTGCACTATCATTAAACTCAGGCGGCAAACGGAGCAACACGGAAAAAAGCAGCAGCGCGAGTCGCCGGAAGTACTTCTTTTATCAAAATAAATGTCTTCACGTCTCTCTCATTTTAATTTTTATTGAACTAAATAACTCTATTGTGGTCTGTATAGACAACAAATAGATAAATTAACACAATTCCTTAGTTGTGTTTGCATTTTTTCAACTCATCGGCTACCTCTTTGCAATATTTATTTTTTCTATGAATTAAATACCGCATTTTGACTCTATACAAATTAATTAGTTCCTTCAGAATAGTGTTACAAAAGTTCACATCTAGGACATACATCCCACATTTACGCACATACTTCACTGGCTTATCAACAACTAGATTTTATGCTTCAAAGTAATGCTCCCCTTTGCCACCGCAACCTCCTTCAAACTTCAACTTGGCTTCTAAAATTAAAACAGCACAACTTATTGTGTGAATAACCCTGTATACTATAATTGTGTCTTTTCTACCTAAGGCCTCCTTGCTAATGGAATTGTCAGAGATCATTGTATTAAATGCTAATCCTATTGCAACTTCTTAAAGCAACATTTGATCTTATCCTAATTGTATTCTAGTATCTTTATTACTTTCTCTTATGTAGGTTTTGGGGTTTTCACCCTTATTTTTGTGTGCATGATTAGTGAAAAAAAGCTAAATACATAAGTTATTCATAAATAGCTTTATGAATAAAAAAAGTTTAATAGTAATGTTAAAAGCAAGAAGCAATACATTTTACAAGCATTTAGAAGCATTTGACACATTTTCTGTGGCAGCTGGAGTATCCTGACTATTTTTGATCATTACATTTACCCTTTCCATCCTGATGAACAGTAGTTGACTAAGTAATGAAACCAATGTCCATATCCTTGGTCTGGTCTGTTGAAATCACTAAATATCTTTTAGGCCGTCAAGTGTTATTTGCTCTCGTTGGATGGATTTAGCTGAATCCCATCCATGGCCTTCTTTGCCTGGGCTGTTAAAAGTAATAGAGACGCACCTGGCCAGTTCTGGGACGCTTTGGTCTGTAGGTGAACTGGTCATAAGACGGTTTGGCAAATGGGTGTGGCTGAAATGTATTGTCATGGATCCTGTATGATCTCTGGGCTGCAGCTTGGACATGGCGCACATCTGTCCCTCCAAGGCGTCTTTGCATCACGGATGGATAGTGACCTGATAATAAGCTTGCAAAGCTTTCTCCATATTTGACATAAAGCTTAACATCTGGGTTCTTCACTGGAATCTCAGCCAGGCCCTGGTTTGCCACTAACATCTTGTTGGGCATAATAACCGGCACCCTGGCAGAGGTCATTTGGATCATGGGGAATTTGGTTGTCTGGGTGTTTTTTGCCATGTGCTGGACTTTCTCCATTTGTTTTATACCTCCAGCAATGGTAGGAAAGCGGGAATGGCCTTCTGTGGGTTTTTCAAAAAGTTGTTATATGAACCACGTCTCATGTTGGCATCTAAAAGAACAAAGAATTTGAGAACATTAGATAATTTGAGCACAGAAGCAAAGGACCCTTAAAGCTATGACTACAGCAAATTATTGAACATGTTTTCAAAATATTTACCTGTTCTTTACTTTTCCTATCCGAAGTACCTGTATGACCTTAACCAGCCGTTTAATTTTGTGTTTAGCAAGATTAACGAGTCGGCACGAAATATTCAATGAAATGACAAAATAAGTAAACGAGTAAAGCTAGATAAGTATTGTAGAGCGATATTCCGTCGTGAACGTCAAGCGCAAAATGATAAAGATCTTCCACAAAGATTTTAATCAAAGACGCACATTGCATCACAGTTGTATTGTTACGGAATTAGACCTATACAGTATTATACATATACCTGATCGTCCAATCAGCAACCGTCTCAAAGTGTGATGTGCTTTTATAGGGCATGCTATACCACGCTTAATAGGCAGTACCAGAAATAATGTGATCTCCTCCACCCTCTAAATATCTGTTACTTCAAATTGCTTGTTCACAATAAGATCATAAACTGAATTTTAAGAAATGATCACATGCAAGTATTATACTTGCAAAAATAAATAAAATAGCAAATTTAATTTGATCGCATTTCTTTTTACAACAATCGCCGTTAGGTGGTTCAGACTTTTACGTTGAATAATGACCTAGGTCGTCATATCGTCCACGTGATCCTCAGAAAAACCACCCGCAAGCTTGTTCACCTTCCGTCATGAAATTAAGGTGAATATCTGCGACCCGTCGAATCGGTTTTCGTGACACGTGCAGAAATATTTCAGATACACAAGTAAATTTAATATTGCTTTTAATCGCTGTACTCCACAATAAATAGTTATTCACAGCATGTAGCAGTCACTAACACCCACAACGTTTCTGATAGTCTGAGCTAACCAACTAGCGTGTGAAAACACAGCCGTACATGTTTATAAACAATAAGAACAAAATAGCTGGATAGATAATTAAAGGTTTTAAAAACTAACACCGTTCGTAAAATGTGAATGTACAAATGCATTATGAATACCAACGTTATAATGTTGTTCCTCTTGGTTTTGTTTTCATTTTTGGAATAACATTGAATTAGTATCTAGGCAAAGGAAAGATGACCAACCCACTGAGGGGAGAAGTTATCAGATTGTACAAGAATGTAAGAAAAATGTTATATAATCCTGTTTGGTTTTTGCTGTTTTCCTTTTGCAATACATTAAAACCGATAAAATGTACTATATTTTAACGTTAACAGATTTCTATATGTGGTTTATTTTTTGTCATTTGTTCTCATCTAAAAGCTTCTCTACCTTGGAAGAGAATACCCCAAAGGAGCTGTGTACTTCAGAGAGCGCTTAAAAACAGCTTTCATGAAGAACAAAGATGTCAGCGACCCTGAGAAGATCAGAAAGCTGGTTGATCGAGGAGACTTTGTAATTAAGGAGCTGGAGGCCATGTATTTCCTTAGAAAATACAGAGCCATGAAGAAACGATATTATGACCCAGAACACTAATGCATTTGCTTCTCATCCACCAAATGGGATTAAGTTCAATAACAAAAACACAAACTCTAATTAATATACTTTATTTAGAAATCAGGAGTATTTGAAGAGCGGCTACTGAATTAATGGATGGAGTGGGTTTGTTTTTTTGGCCATTTTAAAGAGAAAGTCATGGTGTTTTATTTGATGTCCCAGTGTCACAGCTTTTAATTAATATAATGTGTTCAATAATCCTTTTACATACGGTGCTCCAGTAGCTATATATGACGGTGCTCAGGTCTAGGATAGATAAAATCCTTGGTAAAACAAGACTCACAACATACAAATTATCCATATAATTTGTTTATGTTTATATAATTTATGTACATTGCACATCACTGTAAAAACAAATATGTTGTTTTACCCAAGTTAAGACTTTTCCAATTTCTTGTAAAAACTATCCTATGTTTATAATTTATAATGGTGGAGAGCAGGAAGTACAGAAATAATGGTGTTTTTAAGAATATATCTTTCCTGGGAAGTGTATTTTAAAATACTTTACCCTAACTATCAGTTAAAAGGCTAAAAGGTGGAAACGATGATTGTTTATTATACAAATTTAAGATGTATTCACTGTAAAAACAAAACAGCATTCTATGCAAGCGTTCTGTGGCACTGATATTTTGTGATGTCTAGCTCGACATCACAAAATGCAAGGTTGGTGTTACCAGATTTCTTCTGTTTCTTCCCAGCCAGGTCAATTTGGTCTGTGTTTCTCGTTGCCTGGAAGTAAAGCTATAAATTAATATGCAAACAATGTGACACAGGTAAAGATCAAATGCAAACCTTGCTCCCACCTTCTGCTTCAGTGTTTTGTAGACCTTGTAGCATGTTAAATCCTCCTTCACTACTGTCAGTCCTGGTTGCAGTTTTTGAGGACTGCCCCCTGTGAAGGTAGAATACATGGGGGGGGGACACATGATCTATGTGTATTCTATGTATTTTTCACTGATGTGGTAAATGTTGTTTATTTCTTACCAGAAAACAAACTCACTGCCAGCCCCACAACTATAACAACTAAAGTCCCCACAGGGCAGACATACAGGTAGGAGAGGGAGTACCAGTTATCAGCCAGCCAAGGTCTGTAAACAGCAGACAAACATGAATTCATTCTGACACAATTGACTCATATCAAATCTTTAGGAATAATTTCTACCTGTCCTGGGATATGTCCTGCTGGGCTGAGGTGATGTGGCTTGCCGGAGTAGAGTATATACTCCAGTTCATCAATGCAGTCTCAGCCATGGTGAAGTTACATCCATGTGTTTCCAGTGCAAGAGGTCTTGTGCTTGAAGGCAGGGGTCTGTAAACCTGGGCCCCAATACATACCCAGAGTGACATGGCTAGTCCACTGACCAGCCCAGCTAAGCCTCCCTGCAATACATATCAATGTTAGACTCTTAACAATAATAAATGATGCAACTCTACCAGGTGATTTTATATGCTACTGCTTCCCTACAAAGCATCTAGAACTATTCAAGATTTCTCATGTCTTCCCATTCTCTGATCTGTAATCATAAAAGACGAACCCTGGTTTCTGAACATCAAAGGGCCCCACCCTACAATATCTCCAATGGTGGTTCAGAAATACAGAACCTTGACCTAAGGACACCTGGCATGTCCAAGCTTAATACGATCTAATGGGATGTAGCCACAAGAAAACGTCTTGCTTTCCTTTGTGTTCTTTTCATCAATGTGCAAATGAGCTTCACTGAACTTCTGGCATTGCTTATACTCTTGTTCTTTTGTTCTTTGAAATGTTTCTCTTGGACTTGCATGTGTGTTTACAAGAGTTGAAATAAACAAGTTTATACGTATTTTCAGATTCTCTGTGCCTACTGTCATTTGCACCATTTTGAAAGTTCTAAGTTCTAAAGACTTTACACTGACTTTTGAATTCGCTGAGGGGAACACGATGCCTAAGAAGTAAAGGCCCAGCAGAGGTCCACCAATGGTCCCGATGATGCTGATGGCCGCCTATGAAAGAACTCAAATATTACATCACAACATAAGCAAATTCAACTGTAGCAAACAAATCACAAGTTCATGATTAAAGTACATTTCTATCTTTTTATAAGCAATATGGTATATTATATATTATTGTATTATATTATGTTATATTATAATATACTATATTGCACTATATTATACCATATACATATTATATATCTGTATAACCCCCTCTTCCTTTTGTTTCTGTCCCCCTTTACACCCCCCCTTTTCTTCTCCCTTTATACCCCCCTCCCCCCATTTAAAATGTGCTAAATTTATATATGTTTTTATGATTGAATAAACAATAAACAATAAAGTATCAATAGTCCTCCGAAGAGGGGGGGTGGTGGTGGGGGAAAAAAAAAAAAAAAAAGAAAGAAGGCAGACATCCGAAGAAGGAAAGACCAACATACCAAAGCACTACTCAGGTGACTCAGATGAGTCCCTAATGAATAAAGGTTTACCTGTAGTAATCCTCCCATCAAAGACGCAAGGCCAGCCATTCCAATGCACACTGCCCCATAGAAAATACCTGTGACATTAGACATGGAGCCATTGTATAAATAATGCTCTATCTACAACACTGTCCACGTCAGGTTAATAAGAAAAAAACAACTTTATTCTCACTCACTCAGTCCTTTCGATGCCCAGGACAGTTGTTGCTCGGAAAAGCTAAAGTATGGACTTATAAGATCCGTAACGGTCACTGCTGCTAATGCATTCACGCTGGACGATACTGTGCTGTAGCAGGCAACAGAAACACATGGCACATGGATAAACTTGTGCTTTTGTGGATACAACTCTCAGTGACCACAGTGTGGGCAGGTACACTATGGGCTCAAAGAACTCAGACCTTAACGTGCCACTGTACGCTGCTGCCACAAACAGTCCAGGAACACCTGGATAGTCTCTCAAGATATCCAGCACAAGGTAAGGCATGAGCTTCAAATAACACAGACAGTTGTAAAATAAAAAAAATTGGTTAATTGTGTTATATTGTCTTTGGCCATATCAAAGTACATATGAATGATTAATATTTATTTTCATTGTTATACTTCTGTTTCTTTTTTAGATTTCTTACCTGGTCTCGAGCAGTCACACCTTTTGCTGTCCATGGATCACAGTTCTTATAAACAGAGTACAAACACAGTCCGCAAAATACTGAACACAGATTGATGATCCATAGAGACACCAAGTTCATATACAGTGACCTAGAAAGAAACACAAGCCCTGATCATTCTTAGTGTACGTTATATATTGAGATGGCTGAACTCGGAAGTCACTTGATGCATAATAAGTGCACTGTGGGATTTGCTGCTCACATTTTTGCATGAAACAGGGACTTGCAGGACACATATCTCTGCACCTGAGCTTGGTTAATACCATAAGTACTGGTCCAAAGGAATGTACCTCCAATTATGACGGTCCAGAATGTATGCCTCCTCAGTGGATCAGGGTCAAAGCTGAGGGGCAAAGGTTAAAAAAAGACAAAGGCTAAAATTTTGGAATGTTCTACAGTGTTCCAGGACCCGCCCACCATATTGAAACTCACTCCCATAGGTTGAGCCGGCCTCCCTGGGCAGAATCGCTAATGATTACGGAGACCCCACCCTGTAGCAGCACAGACTGGATGATGACAGCCAGGAACCCAGCCACCATAATGACCACCTGGAATACGTCAGTCCAGACTACTGCTTTTAGTCCCCCCTGCCATATAACGGAGCAGTTTGACATAACTAAGTGCTGTACTGTAGGGATGCTTTAATTAGGGTTTAATCATGGACACTTTTTATGGATTGTATTTTTAAAATTTATGTTAGCAGGATTTTATGCATTGCTTTAGAAATGTAATCACAAAGTAGGTCAGACCCTAGAGAGTGCCTTGTGAAACAACTTAAGTGAACTTACCAAGGTGCAATAGAATGTACAGACCGCTCCAGTTGAGATTACAGCTCCCCACAGATGTATGCCAGTGACTAGTGCACGAAGGTGGAGGAGACATGTTTATTTGACCTTTGTTAACCGTAGCTTTTTGAGTGCACTAGGTACACACTTTACACACAATGTCATGATTATTCATCACTGGGAAGTTTAGTAACAAAATCTTTTTTTATTCTTTTAGCAACAACCATCCGCCAAATGTGACCAACATAACAGTGCTACTTGGACACATTTTATTTTAATCACTGAAGAGTAGCTCTCATTGTTTTTCGAGGATGTTCAAACATTCAATTGGTGGATAAAGGCCTCATGTGAAGCACACTTCAACCTGACCTCATGCCAAGTTTCCAAGTTCTTGCGTCTTAAAGAACTGCAGTGTGTATACCTATGATATTTGCACTGGCCATGCCATTTTATTGCCATGAATGTGAATATTAGGGATCTTTTTATATCTTAAATTTAATGATATTAAAATTCATATATTTTATGGTTAGTGGTTCTTTCATTTTTATTATAACAACATTGGTCTGATAGAGTAACACAATTTCAGCCCTCTAATGTCCTGTACATTTTGGAGTATTGACAATAAAGCTGGCTGTGACTTAAAGCAGGGATTGATATAACATATAGTACATTTAATGTAAGACACATACACAGGTATACACATAGGTGTGTGATGTCATGTTAAGAAACCTCACCTTGATTTAAAGCCAAAGCTGGTGCGTAGATAACCAGACCAGTGTACAGGAGCTACAGAATGAGAGGGAAAATTTTCAGACAAAGATAATTTCCCAGTTTGGTCCGAATATTTGCAGTGAAATAGAGACGGTTGTCACAGTCAGCACTCACTGTCTGAATTATGAACAGCGCTGCCCCAAACAGTTTAAGTGATTTGTCAAACCGCATCTCCAGGTACTATAGGGATACACAATCCAAAACACAAGACAACATTTTGCAGCCAATTAACAAGCGAGTAGTAAATCTACTGGTTGAGCACAAGTACCTAAGGAATGATATAATTACGGTAGTTCACTTTGGTGTATGCTGGTGAGATAAGCAGTAGGCTTACAAAAGATATGTGAAAAGTGTTTATATTTTTAAAGGAATATACATACAATGTGACAGCCAGTCCCAACTTACAGGAAAAGGCTTTGAAAAGGTATGCTTTAAATTTCAAGATTAAAATGTCATGTTTAAGGAAAGGAACCTTAGGAAGTTTTCAATATTGATGGTATCAAAATCTCAGAACATTCTATACATTCTGACTCTAAATTAAAACGAAAGATTTTAATTCCAGTCTTTGCTGTGGCACTGTCCTGAATCACAGAAGGTTCGATATATTGAGCACATGCTTTATATAAATATATTCAACTGCTTTATGCAAGTACTTCACCTGATAGGTGCTGGTTAAGCCCAGTCTGTAGAAGATGGGGAGGAAGAGTTCAGAGCCGATTACCACCATCAGGATGTATGACAGGCAGGTGAGGATAAAGATGGCCCCATAGAAGTAAACCTCTACTGGGGTGCCCAGCACCGTGATGGCTGACATGAAGCTGGCGGTCAGAGATAGAGCCACCGGCACTGCCGTCATGCTCCGACCACCCACCAGAAAGTCCGTGGAGCTGTGTTGACCCCCCTGGGCAAAGGCGTAATATACCCCAATACCTGCTGAAACGACCAGCATAGAAGCAAAAACCACATAGTCCCACAAAGTAAAGGAGGCTACAGCTGCCAGCTTCTCCATTGCCTCTTATCAGTAAAAGTGTTAAAAGGACTTAAATTGAACTTTTTCTAACCATGAGTCAGTCAGTATGTAAAGCTGATAACATTTAGGCAGTTGAAATCATAACTAAGTTAAAGTTTGTCTCCTCCAGGAGAGGGACCTCTGAGGACCTCTTTGTATTACTGAGAGTCAGAAATGTCCCCAGCAGGTAAGATAGCTCTTCACCAGCTCAAGAGCTGTAATTGTTCTCTGGACTGTGGAGTAAGCTCACCCTCAACCCTCCCTTTAACCAGTGCTTGACATTCCAATCATATCTCATGGTTTTGAGCAACAAATAATTATGAGTTTCTAGTAAATGTATCAGGTTTAACACTGCTTAAAATGAACATATGCTTAGACTAAATAACCAATATAATGAATAATAGTTTTCAAGAAGCAGCAATGCTGTAAATACACTGTTTTGGGATTTAATTATTGTGACATTTAATTATTTTAATATTCAGACATATGATCAGGGTATTTAGCTATTTATTTAGGAAACCACCGTCTGCTGGGCAATACGGTGAACACTTCAGTTCTGAGCAATTCGAACTTTTACTTTGAAAAAATAATCACTACTCCAATAGCGGTGCTACACTCAAAATGGCGGCCTCCTGAGACGGCATGGGTATCAACAATTCTACTGAAAATTAACAGTGTTCTCTTATAACATCGCTACGATTCGTTTAACGTCAACCTGGGTGCACACAGCAGAAAATAAAATGAAATTAAAAGTGAAGCCACTTTCTCATAAATCGGAAAATACTTTCCGGGTAAGTTAGCAGTTAGTTCGATAACTAGCGACGTGAGTGCCGAGTAGAATGGCACAGCTCATTCAAACAAGACTAATTATTTGTAAAATAAGTAGATAACTTAAGATATTTTAACATCAGAGGTATCACGTGTTAAGGTTTATCATAATTTACGATGCACAATATAGCCAAAGCTCTATAAATGTGTTAGTTTACGAGATGCAGCTAGCTAACTATATTGCTTTATTAACGTGGTCTAACCTTTTTTGCTGTGTGTTGCAGTTTCTTACATTTTCCGAGAGACTTGCCAACGTGAACATAGATGTGATCCACCGTATTGATCGGACGGGAAGTTATTCTGAGGTGGGTTTAAACAACAACAGTAATACTGCTGACAACACAGAGCACGTGTTGGTTAGTGAAGTAACTTGGCATAAATTGTTAAGTATTGCTAGAAGGTTTTTAACTGATCTAGGAGCAATCTATCTAATGACGAATCTTGATTTTTGAAATTCCTCCTTGATATGTACTCTCGGGTGGTTATTCATGCTTCTCTTTTGTTTGATGTCCATGTTAGGAGGTAGACACCTACTTTTTTGAAGGGTTAACAAAATGGAGAGACCTGAATTTGACAGACCACTTCAGTAAGTGTCTCATTTTTTTCTCTCTGATGTATTTCAATGGTCAGTCCTCATTGCTGACACTTGAAGGTGTTCAATAAGTTGTCGATAATTCGAATCCATTTTTTACCCGGTTCCTCATGCACAGATTCTGATTGCGTACTTTTCTCCCACAGCTGCCTTTCTGAGAGACGTAACAAACAAGAGTCAGTCTTTCAACATGTTAGTATTCCACCAAAATGCTATAGTGGAGAGTTTGAAGACTCATCTGTCAGTCAAAAACAGCATGGCTTACCAGCCTCTCTTGGAGTAAGTTTTTTTTAGTTTTTTAAAATATATATATGTTTATATATATATAATGATAGTGGTGTTGTATCAGAGATTAACGTTATTCATTGTGCTCCCAAAGATATTGGGGAACCTTCAGAACAGAAGCAAAGGAAACACTATTGGCCGTAACAATTGCCAGAGATCTAACAAACATCTCTTTGCATCTGTAGTCTTGTAGTGCAGCTTGCCCGGGACCTCCAGACGGACTTTTACCCTCACTTCGCCGACTTTTTTATCATTATCACCTCGTTGCTGGAGACACAGAACACCGAGGTGCTGGAGTGGACCTTTACCTGCTTGTCCTACCTGTATAAGTACCTTTGGAGGTTGATGGTCAGGGACATGGACAAGATATATAGGTGAGGGTCAGAAAACCCAGAAAGTAAGAACGGTGAAACATCTGTGTGCCAGTATTACTGACATGCCTGTATGCTTTAAAATATTTTCGTTCTGCCATTGTGACTTGTGCCAACTCTGAAGCTCTGCATTTGGTCAGGAAATATGGTATCATTACACATCTCATGTCCTACCCCAGTCTTTACAGTAAACTTCTGGCACACAAGAAAGAACACATCCGCAACTTTGCAGCAGAGAGCTTCTCCTTTCTAATGAGGAAGGTAAGAACTGTACGGCCTGTGTACCTTGGAGTCACTGAGTGCTTTATGACCTGTCTCCACCAATGAAGGTGGTCGATGATGGTGTCTCCTCCAATGAAGGTGGTCGATAATGGTGTGTCTCTCCCTTGATGCTCAGGTTCCAGATTTTGATGCTCTGTTCACCCTGATGTTCACCGACCTGGCTGAGCACACTCAGAAGGCCCAGGGTGTGGGACAGCTCATCTTCGAGATGTGCAGAGGAGTCTGCAAAATGTTCCATTCCTGTGCCAACAAAGTGAGCTCATAGTTTATTAAGTCTTTCAGACTGGTTTCCTGGTTAACACAGCTCTAGAAACAGAAGTATTTTCAGCATGGAAGGACTTAATAATTGTGTTTATTTTTTTTATTAAATGAACATGTCCTTGTCAGAATTTTGTTAGGAGTTAGCCATTTCTTCACCTAGTGTGGTCATCATCCAGCATGAAGGTCAAAGGAATTTTTAGATTAGTGTGTTTGAGCTTTTAATTGTTATTTTGTTTCAGGCTTTGCCAGTGGTTCTGAAAAAACTTGGTCCAAGTGCTGATGGGGGCGATTCCCTCCCCTGGGATGCCGTTAAAGAAGCTCTGGATCAGATGGCCGAGTCCTCAGCCAATTATGTTGAGAAGGAGCACTTACTGGTCCTTTGGGATTCATTGCAGGTAGAGGACGTTCTCCTGTTCAATGAAGAAATAGACATAGAAGCCTTTGTTCATGGGTCACACTGGTTTCTAAACTCTTAACGCTTTGACTGAGCAGTAAGGCAGACTGATGTGTCCAGGGCATAGAGGAATCGAGATGCTCTTTCTCTATAGTCAGTAAAGAAGTATAAATGTAAAATAAAGAAAGAAAAAAATGTATTTAGTCCTGTCAGTCCTGTCATTAGAACGTAGTGGACAAATGGTATTGACACCATTTAACTCTTTCTTTTCCAGGGAAGTGTGATGGAACTGCTGGTGAGGCTGGAAGCAGGCAGCTGTGAGGAGGCTAGCGAGCACATGGAGAGGATCCTGGTTCTCTACCACACCCTCATAGAGCACCGCAAAGGTGCAAAGGTCACCAAGCCCGAATCTGTGTGTGAGGTATGTGTGCCCGTGGGTTTTTTTTTCTTTTCTTTTGCATCTGGTGGTTGTCCCGCGTCTTTTTCCCGGTCACTTATCATGGTGTCCTGCCTCTGGTTATTGTGCTCGTAGACGCTGGTCCAGCTGGTCCAGGCTGCAGGCCTGTCGTCCTCCTGCCGTGGTCTGTTACTGCAGGTGGTCTCCTCCTTCCTGCTGGGAGAGAACATGACCCTGCCAGCCAGCATGACCCAAGAACTGGTGAAACAGGTATGTTTGTGTAAGGCCTAATGTCAAATATAAAAAGCTGTGTGTGTATTTCGGCGCTATGAAGTGTACGTGCCGATGTGCTCTGATGGCGGCTTTATTCGGATTGCTTTCTTAGGTCTTTGCCAGTGGGGCAGACCAGGATCTCATCATCTCATTTGCCAAGGAGATGTTTGATATGAAGCAGTTTGAGCAGGTCAGCGTGAGAGGGATTGAACCCTTTCTTTATGCTTGTCGAACATTGCTCTTGTCGGACGTAGGCGTTCGGCCGTGCTCCGGGTTCACGTGCGTGTCGTCTCTCTCCAGCTGTTCCTGCCCAGTCTGCTCCAGTTCGTGGAGCGTCTGTTCTGCGGTGAAGACTCCAGGAGCAGGCTGCTGGCCGTGGAGCTGCTCGTGCGGCTCATCCTGGCCAAAGCCCGCCCTCCCACCGACGGCTCTATGGCCTTCGAGAAGTACCCCCTGCTCTTCACCGGACAGCCTGTGGGGTGAGGGTGGGGACTTCTCCCTCGGGGCGGGGTCATGCAAATGATGATGATCAGTTCTGTAATTGCTAATTAGGCCACAGATTTCACACTCAATGTGAACTTTGCCGAATGCCACGTGGTGATGTTGTGCAGGGGCCGTGGCGTGGAGAATGTCCGGCCAGTGCACGTTCCCGAGCTGATCCTCTCGCTCATTGACATCCCGGATGAGCAGCCCCTGTTGGATCTCTCGCAGCCCTGGGCCGCCCTGGTGCTGCTGCCCCACCTCAGGTAGGAGCTCCTATCTGGTCCTAGGGGCCTAGACGTGACTTCGCTGCGTCCCGCGAGCACGTGTTTGGCTGTTGTGGTGAGAAAGCGAATGCTGTTTTGCAGACCCATAGAGGCAGCAGTGGTGGTTCCTTCTGTCACCGCTCTTCTGAATCGACTTCTACGTGAGGTGCACACTGAAACACTTGGGAAAGGTCAGTCGGTCGCGAGTGTGTGTAGGAACAGCTTTGTTTTGGTGCCCTTGTTTAAAGACCTCCAGAGGTTGTAGAGGGTTCTTCACGTGTTCATTGCGTTCCTGCAGGAGGGCTGTTTGTGGCCAGGCAAGCCCTAACCACGCTGCTGAGCTTCAAGGAAACAGCACAAGTTCTCGACCTGCTTCCAGATGAGCTGGTCAGGCGTGTCGTAGAGTAAGAAAGCTTCAAGTTTCTAAGAAAGCTAACGGTTTCTGTTCAAATAAGTAAAAGTCACTGGACTCTTTCCAAGTGCAGGCCTTCCGAGTTTACAAAAATGACCATTTTGTGTTGTCCACACAGGAAGTTCCCCACCGATCTCTCTGCGCTGCTGTTAGCTGATCTATACTACACCAGACTTTCTCTCAATGGCTGCTCCACCCAGCTCTCCCACAGTTCCTTACTGGGACTGTATCAGATTTTGCATTCCAATTTTTCATCCAATTTATCCAAGGTAGAGTTTTTGTTGATTAATGCCAACTGTTTAGAAATGCCACTGCGCCCCCCCCCCCCCCCCACCCCATTAGATTGTTCTATTTACTATAGTGTATTTACTTAAAATGGTTTAAATAGTTTCTTGACTTTTTGTCCTTAGATTCGCCTTTTGACCCTGAGAATCATGTCGCACTTCGAGGCCGAGCTCCCCAGACCAGCAGAGGTGCGTTTTGGTTTAACCCTCCGCTGGAGCAGTAGTCTCGCAGCTCCGAGCCTCTGACAGCCGAGCTCTTTTCCTCGCAGGGCGAAGAAGACTCAGGTGCGCAGAGCGTGTTCGCCGTCTGCCTGCAGGCGGAGCAGGTCCCAGCCACCGTGCAGGACTACCGCGAGAAGCTCCTGCACCTCCGTAAACTGCGGCACGACCTGGTGCAACCCTGCCTTCCCCGAGGACCCTTCCACCAGGTACACCCTCCCGTGCCTGAAGCTCCGAACCGCTCGGCGTGCTTTCGGGGAGCAGCCAGAGATGACCCGCCTGTCCGTGTCTTCCCAGGTTCCTTTGCGGTATCTCATCTCGATGCTGTTCGTCAATTTCAGACCGTTGTGGGATGCCGTCATCGATCTGCTCACGTGAGTCTGCTGTGATGGGAGAACTGAACCTGAGTAAATGTTTGGTTTGGAGTTAAGGAGCTCTTATTGTTTCGGTTTTAGGAGCCATGCCAGAGATATGGACAACAAGGAGTTCTGGAAGGTTTACTCTGAACATCTAGAGATGGTTGCTGGTCTGGCTGGTGAGTTCTCATTAATCAAAGAAGCTAGCTAATCCAGCAAAAATGTAAAGGTGCTTACTCCACTGGTCTGCAGATTAATATAATTTGAACATGCACTTACTGGATGGATAAAATCTCAGTTTCTCCCCATAACCCTACGCTTAATCATCTAAAGCGGGGGTACTCAACTAAATTTGTCCGCGGTCCAATTTTGGCAGATACCTGTGACCTGAGGTCCGGTGCGGCGGGGGTGGCGAACGTAAGTTGTTGGGGGGGGGGGGGGGGGGGGTGGCGAACGTGGCTGGCCGTATCCAGTTAATCAGGAATGAGATTGGGTCCGGACAGGACTGCGTTCGGGTCCGGATCCGGACGGCGGTCCGCCAGTTGAGTACCCCTGGTCTGAAGTGTGTACTGGTGAAGTTCAAAGGTTTTTACAGACTTGGAAATGGAATAAAAAAGCAAAAATTGAAATTTTTTATTAAGATTTCAGGCTCTCCAAATTGTGGTGAAATACATCCAGTTTGCTTTAATGATCCTTTATGTGTGTAGAATGTAGTTGAGTTGATGGGACACACTCTGGTGAGGTCCATACAGGCCCACAGGCCTAAAGCCTAGCGATGAGGCTTTGGGAACAGTCTCTGGATCTCCAAAACAAAAGTCAGGGCATGATCTGAGTGTTGCCATGACCACAGCAGCCTCAGTGATTAAAATGGAAGGAGTTTGATGGGATCTGCCATGAAGAATAAAGCAAATCCAGATGTACAAAGCTTGAAGAGACGTGTGTAAAACCTGCAGCTTTAATTGCTGCCAATGGTGCTTCTTCAAAGTAGAAGTTTTGTGAAAGAGACTTCAGTTTATTGTAAATGTTTAGCGTATGTTTCTGTCCATATTTATCATGTAATAAGCATATATGCGGTATTTGTGGTCACAACCCAAGTAAACGCTGCCTGTTCCTCAGAGAACGAGCTCCTTGAAGAGGAGGAGGAGGGTGTTTATGAAGGGCGGAGGAAGAGCTCGGGGGCAGATGTGATCGGCAGTGGCGACGTTGGACTTGTGTTTGTGGAGCAGCTGGAGCAGGCCGACAGCACCAGCGACCGCACGGACTTCTCCAACTTCCGCAGCCTTCTGTGGAGAGCCATGGCCCAGTTCCCCGACCGGGTGGAACCACGCACCCGCGAGCTCAGCCCACTGCTGCTGCGATTCATAAGGTGTGGCTGTGTGGGAGGGCGTGGCTTGGTGGGTGTGGCTGGGTGGGTGGGTGGGAGGGTGTGGCTGGGTAGGTGGGTGTGGCTGTGGGGGTGGATATGTGGGAGGGTGTGAATGGGTTGATTTGAGGATGGGTATATGTGTCCCTAGGGACCATATGTCCCCACAAGGAAAAGAACATAGACATTTTTTATCTTGTGGGGACCATCTTGTAACCATGAGTTTTATTTATTTATTTACTTTATTTTCACCAAAATCTGTCATGTTTGTATTTATGTGGGGTGGGTTTTTAGAAACATGTATAGTGGTTGCAGCGCAAGTTAACTGGTGAGTTTGTATAGTTAACTGGTGAGTTTGTATAGTTAACTGGTTTTGCTCAGCCAGTCTCCTTCCTGATTGACAGAAATGAGTTCTACTCATCTGACCTACTGGTGGCCCCAACACAAAACCTGAGGAAGAGCAGCTGCTCCACATCACGGCAAAACATGGCCGTGGCTGATGAGGAGGACGTCGACATGAGAGATGAAGACGAGGAGGAGGAGGAGGAAGAGGAACGGGCCAAACAAACGGAGAAAAAAATACCAAGAAGAGCTGCAGCCAAGTAAGATCTGTCATGTTCTCGGCGTATTCCACGTCCTTGTGACCGTTTTCTCTTGAGCGCCGCTCAAGAACACGCGGTGAAACTCTCTGACCTTGCTGTTTGTGCAGGCAGCTGATAGCTCACCTGAAGGTCTTCTCCAAATTCACCAACCCCAAAGCTTTGTATCTGGAGCCTGAGCTCCAGGACCTGTACACGAAGGTGAGTTTGCCCTGTTCTCCACCCTCCAGAGGTGGAGGCCTCATCCAGGCTCTCCCGGCGTGGTCCTCAGCCCTCTGCCTCCTTCCCCCCCCCTACAGCTCCTGTGCCACAAGGACCAGCAGATCCAGAAAGTGGCTCTGGACTGCATGTTGACGTACAAAGACCCCGACATCCTGCCTTACAAGTACGTCCTTCAGGCCTTTATCCACCCCTGTCGCACCTTCTCCGCTGACACTGTAATGGCTGTAATAGGGTAAGATGTTGAAGTCGGGCGAATGAAGAAGGACCTTTTATACCCCGGCCGCATGCTGATGATATCGGCCGCCGCGTCTCTGGTTTCCGTACGCCGCGAGGTAGCAGGAATGCGCTCGCCGATCCAGGAGTCCGAAAGCTGAAAGCCCGACTCTTAGCCTCCATTATTCTGTTAGAGGATCCATTTCCTGTCCCCCTTGCTGCAGTAAACTGCCGTAGCCATCAGCCTTGGGGAGTAATGACAAACGAGTCACCCCCCCCCCCGTCCAACCTACTTTCAAAGACTTTAATCAGGGATCTGATTTCAGACAGGGATCATTATTTTTTGTTTCATGTGTGTGCCCCTTTTGTTTGACGGAGGAACGGTCACTTCATTCCCTGATATGTTGCCCGGTCTAATCCCGAAAGTGCTGACTGCTTTCAGGGAGAACCTGGAGAGGCTGCTGGACGACAAGCACTTCAAAGACGAGATCGTCCACTTCAACATCTCCGAGGAGGGAGCTGTGGTGTTGGGCTCGCACCGGGCCAAACTCATCCCTGTCCTCATGAGGTCTGTCTCTGTGTGTCTGCCTTTGTGATTCTGGTGTGTGTGTGTATGTGTGTGTGTGTGTGTGTGTGTGTGTGTGTGTGTGTGTGTGTGTGTGTGTGTGTGTGTGTGTGTGTGTGTGTGTGTGTGTGTGTGTGTGTGTGTGTGTGTGTGTGTGTGTGTGTGTGTGTGTGTGTGTGTGTGTGTGATAATCCTGGAGAATCATGCGTACCGTCTCCACGCAGGATCCTGTACGGGCGTATGCGCACCAAGGCTGGCAGCAGGTTCCAGGGCAAGGCGGCTACCGCCTCTCGTTCCTCCATCGTCCTGCGCTTCCTGGCGGGCTGCCAGCCTGAGGAGCTGGCCATGTTCATAGACCTGCTGATGGAGCCCGTCAGCCATCACAGCCAAGGTGCCCACGACCGCACGCACACACACCTCCAATGCCGGCCCCCCCGTTAACGAAGAACGCGTCCAGAGAGCCGACTCTTTGGTCCGGTGGTTTGAAGACCTGGGGTCGTGACCCTCTGCCTTTTGCTCCTGTCTGTTGACTCGCCTTGCAGGCACGTGCCTGGCTGCGGTGGACAGGGCCATGACGGGGACGGACGCGGCGGCCGTCCTCCCGCTGGGGCGCCAACACGGCCTGCTCAATGTTGTGGAGACGGTGTTCCACAAACTGGGTCACCTGGTCCACACCTACCTGCCCAAGCTGCTGCAGATAGTGCTGGCTGCCACGGCCTCCGTCACCTCCCTGCTTGAGCGCAGGGAACAGGTAAGACTCCGCCCCCTGCCCCAAGACACACCCATAATTACCACTGTGACTGCTTTGGACACTGTAGATGAAGCTCTGCTCAGACACACCTACTAAACCTGCCAGTTGATTGAGTAATTGAATCAGGTGTGTTTAATAATAGTCAGTGTAGCGCTACACTTTGAACTAATGTATCTCTGAACCCCGACCTTTCACCTTATACATAAAATGAGACTTTCATGAGCAAATACTTTCTGTCAAAGCCTAACTGTGTGTGTGTGTAGCTTAAGGCTGGCTGCATCAACCCTCTGAAGAACCTGAGACGACTGGGCGTGCAGCGTGTCCAGGACTTCTTCGACAACTTCGATACATACAGCTTCACCGAGGACGAACTTGACGCCGTGTTCCACGCTGTGGTCTGGCCTCAGGTACGACGGGCGTCTGTGTCGGGGGGGGGGGGGGGGGCGCGTTGCTGTGAGTTTTGTCTGTGGGATGTCTTACACTGTGGCTGTGTGGGATATGTATTTTCTCCCAGATATGCCGTTTGCCCTCGGAGAGCCCCTACGCCCCCACTCCACTGCTTAAACTCATCCATGTGTGGAGCAAGAATGCCAGGTGTCTTTAAAACACACACACACACACACACACACACACACACAGCAAAAGACGAATAATAATATTGCTTTTCTAAAAGTAACGTAATCTTTAAGGTTTGTTTCCTCCTTTGTAAGTGCCTGGTAATGGTAAACCCATTCATGACAACCCCCCCCCCCCCCCCCCCCCCCCTCAGGTTCTTCCCTTTACTGGCTAAGCAGAGACCTGGCCACCCCGAGTGCGACGTCCTGCTCAATGTCTTCGCCCTGCTGTCCTCCAAGAACATCTCTGCCAGCACGGTGGCCATGGTGATGGACATCTGTGAGGGCCTGCTGAACACGCCCGACTTCGAGCCCTCCGAGAGCGAGACGGAGCTGAGCGTCGGTGACTCTGCCATCCCGGAGCCCCTCCCCTGCTCCGATGACATCACAGGTAGGGGGCGGGGCGAGGGGAGTGGTCCGGCAGGGTCAGGCGCTTCCTCACCCGGGGTTCTGGGCCTCGTCTCCTGTAGTAATGTCCGTCCCCGTGTTTGCGCTCAGACTCGTTGACTGTAGGGTCCAGGCTGCTCTTGCCTCATGTTCCCGCCCTGCTGCAGTACCTCGGCGGTGTCGTGCTCAACTCTGATCGCATCAAGAGGAAGAAGTTCAGAGCTCAAGTCAGCAAGGAGCTTAACATCCTCTCCAAGTAGGCCCCTCCCCCAAACACTCGCAAACACACCCACTTTACATCCTCTCCAAGTAGGCCCCTCCCCAAACACACACACACACCCACTTCACATCCTCTCCAAGTAGGCCACGCCCTAAACACACCCACTTCACATCCTCTCCAAGTAGGCCCCGCCCCAAACACACCCACTTCACATCCTCTCCAAGTAGGCCCCTCCCCCAAACACACGCAAACACACCCACTTCACTCATGTCACCTGAAGTCAAAGCACAAGTCATACGATGCCGTTTTTCTTTTTTGTTTGTCTGTCTGTTTGTTTTTCATCTTCCAGGATCAGCAGGTTTGTCACCGACAAGGAACAGAGCTCAACTCTCATCAGCCTCCTGCTGCCGTACCTACACAAGCCAAAGATTACTCAGGTACCATTATCCCCATAGTACCAGTACCAGAGCTAGTACCAGTGGCACAGCTTCATAGCACTTGGAAGAAAACAAAATCGTGTGTGTGCGTGTGTTACAGGAGACGGAACTGGACATCCTGAGCACGGTGCAGAACCTGTTGAGGCAGTGTTTAGATCCCGCCGTGTTCCTGAAGCCCCTCAGCAAGCTTCTCTCCAGCACGCAGGGCAAGCAGTCACGCCAGGCCCTGTGCCACGTCTTCCAGGTCAGCCCCGCTCTGGGACGTCCGTCCGCCCCGCCCCGCTCACGCCCCGCCCCGCTCACGCCCCGCCCCGCTCACGCCCCGCTCACGCCCCGCCCCGCTCACGCCCCACCCCTCTCACGACCCCGCTCACGCCCCGCCCCGCTCACCGCCTCTCGCTCTCTCTCTGCAGACCCTGTCTGACCTGGATGGAGAACTGAAGTACATCTCTGATGTTGTGGTCAAGGTGAGGAGTTCTTGGAGGGCACAGGGAGCAGTGTGGCAGTCAGTGTGGTTTTTGTTCTACCTCTAAGCATCTCTGCTCCTCTCCTCCTCTCCCCTCCCCTCATCCAGCTGAACGCCTTTGACAGCCGCCATCTGGATGAGATCCACTTTGACGTGCGTCTGATAGCCTTTCAGGAGATCATGAGACGCATCAAAGAGATGACCGTGCTGGACATGAGATACCTCACTGCTGTCATGCACAACTGCTTCTACTCTTATGAAGTGAGTACAAGAGGTGTGTGTGTGTGTGTGTGTGTGTGTGTGTGTGTGTGTGTGTGTGTTGTGCAGTAGAAATGCTGCTACATAAAGTGTGAGTGTATCAAACAGAATTAACTTGGCTCTCTTATGCGTGTGATTCTCTATTGTCCTACATGCTTCATCAACTGTCCTTTGTGTGTGTACATGTTAGATTGGGGACATGTCTTTGGCGGACAGTGCCACCCTGTGTCTGTCGGCTGTAATTACACAGCTGAACACAGTGGGCTGCCCTGAGCAGGAGTACAAAGAGATCGTGCAGTACACTGTGCTAGAAGCAGTCAGGCGGGGGCTGAAGAGCAAAACCGAGGTACACACACGGATGTACACACACCTTCAATAGCTATGGGAGAAAACGACACGCACACCCACAGCGCTGAACCCGTTGTGTCCTGCGCAGAGCGTGAGGAACGACTACACCTCCGTCCTGGCCTGTCTGGTCAGAACCTTCCCCAGCCGCGCCGAGTTCCGGGACCTGGTGCAGCTCACCAACTACACCGACCCCGAGTCCGACTTCTTTGAGCACATGAAGCACATTCAGGTAGAACCTCCGTGTTACAAACACCTGTGGGACCTTCACGCTTTTATGAAGACTGGTGGTATTTCCACAGGCACCAAAAATATACTGGGAAGATGATGGTGATGAAGAGGATGACAACAAGACCTTTTAGTGACATTGTATTGCATGTTTTCTCTCTCCGACTCTGTCTCTGTCTCTCTCTCTCTTTGTCTGTCTGTCTCTCTGTCTGTCTGTGCAGATACATCGGAGGGGGCGAGCACTCAGGAAGTTGGCCAAACAGCTGACGGACGGCACCGTGACCATGTCCTCCCGTTCCCTTCAGAACTACATCATGCCCTACGCCACAGTCGCTCTGTTCGATGACAAACTGCTGAAGGTAGCTACGGCGGCTGCCCCCCCCCCCGTGCACACACTGGGCCCCCGCCATCACGTTTAGTGTGACGAGTGTTCTCTGTCTGGGTCCTCACGTGTCTCGTGCTCGCAGTACGAAGCCATGACGTCGGCGGCGGTGGACGTGATCGGCGCCGTGTGTGGACGCCTGACCTGGTCCAAGTACCTCTACTACCTCAAGTATTTCATCCACGTGCTGCAGACAGGACTCGCCGAGCAGAAGCTGGCCGTCAGGTGCGTGCACGTGTGGGGCGTTCACGTGTGGGGCAAGCGTGCATGGCGTTCACGTGTGGGGCAAGCGTGCATGGCGTTCACGTGCGGGGCGTTCACGTGTGCGCGTACCGGAAACGTCTGCTTGACGGTAACTTGTCTCCCACTTGCGCAGTTTGCTGGTGACCGTCCTTGAGGCGTTCCACTTCGACCACAAAAGGGCGGACGGTGAGTTCTGGAGACGTCGTGGCGCTGTGGGCCCGCTGCGGAGGTGATGGAGGCTCCGGCGGCTCCAGGCTGGACGGTCACGTTCTTCGGTTCTGGTCCGCAGAGGCGAGCGCGGCGGCGGGCGAGGAGGAAGAGGAGGAAGAGCGAGCGGAAGCCACGGACTCGGACGACGGCGATGAAGGCGACGCCATGGAAACCGCCGGTGTCGCGGAGACGCCCGCCGGCGACTCGGCCAAGCCGGGCGGAGACGTGGAGGGCGGGGTCAAGAGAGCGGCCTCCGCCGTCAACAGCGGCCTTCCGCGGAGCAGAGAGCAGCTGGAGGCTCTGGTCTCCTCCATCCACAACACCGTCCAGAAGAGCATCCTGCCACGGCTTCACAAATGCCTGACTGCCAAGGTCCGCATCGCACGTTCCCTCCGGTGCCGGTGGTGTGGGCACGTCCGAGTCGAGCTGTAAACGTGACCCGAAACTTGTGTGTACAGGTGAAGAGAGATGAGGAACACAAGACGGTGAAGTCCAAAGACGTGAAGGAGGAGGAAGTTGCGAGGGTGCCCATCGCCTTCGCCATGGTCCGAGTCATGCAGTCCCTCCCGCAGGAAGCTATGGAAGACAACTTGCCAGGGTGTGTGTGTGTGTTCTCCACTCAGAGTGTGTTGTGATTTATCCCTTTTAATACTTACCAGCTCAGTTCAGTGGAGGTGCACTTGTAAGCAGGGTGACGTGTTGAATTCGCAGGGTTCTCCTCAAAATCTGTGTCCACCTGAAGAGTCGGTTCCAGGAGATCCGAGACGTAGCGCGGAGCACTTTGATCAAGATCATCGAGGCCTTGGGGAGTCGCTACCTACAGTACCTTCTACGAGAGATGCAGGGTGTCCTCGTGAAGGGATACCAGGTAAAAAATCGCAGCCGAATCAAGTTGCAATGAAAGCAGGGAAATGTAGTCATTCATGCTGTTTTTCAGATTCACGTGCTGACCTTCACTACGTACCACCTGCTCTTGATCCTGAGGCCATCGATGAAGGCGGGAGACCTTGACCCGTGCTTGGACTTGCTGGTTGAGGTAAACGATCCTGCATGTGCTGTCTTATGATATTGGCTTTGTATGAGTATCCTGAGCCCGTTGATGCTGAGAACCTTCTCTAGATCTTCAACAACGAGCTGTTTGGGGCTGTCGCTGAGGAGAAGGAAATTAAAGGCATCGTTTCCAAGGTGATGGAGGCGCGTCACAGCAAGAGCTCGGACTCGTACGAGCTGCTGGCCCAGTTCTGCAGTCAGGAGCGCGTCACCCAGCTGATCGTGCCGCTCAAAGAGGTAACCGTCCAATCAGACGCGAGACGCGAGTCTCGAACGCCGTCCACCCGAACGCTCTTCAGCCCACGGCTGTCTCCGTCTTCTCCAGGTGCTGGAGAACACGGCCAGCCTGAAGGTGTCCAGGCGCGTTCATAGCGTCTTGAGGAGAGTGGTGGCAGGACTCTTGCTTAACCCGGGCATGACCCCGCAGTCCATCCTGTTACTGAGCCATGGCCTGGTCAGCCAAAGTCTGCCCCTCATCACCAGCAAGAGCAAGTATGTGTCTCTCTCACACACACACACGGTCCGCTGATGCGTCAGATACCGTTCGAGTAACTCCACATCCTCTTTGGCTCAGGGAGAAGCCTGCTGTTCCTCCGGACCCCCGCCGGCCTCCGCCCAGCTGCCTCCTGCTGCCCCCCACCCCAAAACGAGGAGGCCGACCAGCTGCCGTCAGCCCCAAAACCAACATGCACATCCTGGTGGACGCAGGGCTGAGCGTAAGCGCCCGGAAAAAACACGAACCCGACGCCCCTTTTATATCGATCGTATATTCGTATATTATCCTTGGTGACTTGCTTCGTTCTACGTTCCAGCTCCTCCACTACAGTTTGAGGAGCTCCAAGGTCAACTCCTCCGTGGCGACCGTGCGGGAGATGCTGGACCCGTTTGTCCCTCTGCTTCTCGACTGTCTCGGCTCCATGCATGTCAAGGTGCGTCCCCCCCGTCCCCCCCGCAGCAGGGAGCCGCACCTCCTCTCGTGATGCAGCATGCACGCTGCTTTTTTCCCCCCTCGTGGTCGTGACGCGCGCTTTTGTGCGCAGGTGATCACGGAGGCTCTGCTGGCCTTCGTCTGGGTGCTGAAGTTTCCGCTGCCCGCTGTAGATCGCAGTGCCGAGCAGCTCACCAAGCAGCTGTTTGTGCTGCTGAAAGACTACGCTAAAGCAGGAGCCGGCCGCGGGGAGAACTTCCAGCTCGTCCAGAACTGCTTCAAGGTGACGAGAGCCCACACCACACGTTTCTCCGATTAAATCCCGCCTCCCTTGGAGCTGACTTCCAGATTAAGTCCAAAATTGTGGTGTAAATTGTAATGTCACTAGTTTTAGTTTAGTGACCAAGCATTGGGACTTAGTTTAGTTTTAGCACTGTGAATTGTTTAACGTTGTGAAAATGTTTTATGAATGATTAAAAAATGGTCTTTGTCTTGTAGGCCATTACCATCTTGGTGAAGAGTGTGACGATCCACCGCATCTCTGATACACAGCTGCAAGTGCTGCTGGGATATGCCGAGGAGGACATCTATGACAATTCTCGTCAAGCCACCGCATTTGGCCTGCTTAGGGTAGCTTTAACCTCCAACTTAAAATCATACTTGTTCCCTAATAACTCTGATTGTCCCTTAAAACTGTAACCATGTGTAAGCATATTAGAAAGCTGCCAGCTTGTGTTTAATTCCAAGTTATCACGCCTCGCGTAGCATAAAGCTAAGTGACGTCTGCTTTCAAGAGTTGGACTTCTCGGTACCTGTTTCTGGGTTCTCGGCCGACTCGAGGAGCACTTTCGCGCGTGTCTGGGTTATGCCTGCATTCAAAAACCACGGCTTGCTTAACGGCCATGGTGGGGATTTTTTTTTTAAGGCAATCCTTTCCAGGAAGCTAGTGGTGCCTGAGATGGAAGAGGTGATGAAGAAAGTAGCCAAGCTGTCCATAAATGGGTCGAACGAGCAGGTCCGCGTTCGCTGCAGACAGGTCCGTCAAGAAGATAAACTTCATTGCCTTTGTCGCCATACCCATTCCCATTTATGCACTGCTTTATAATCCCATCATGTGTTCATTCTTGTAATGAATGTCCTCCCTCTTCTCCCAGATCTACCTGAGGTACCTCATGGATTATCCGCTGGGGAAGAAGCTCAGGGGTCATTTGGACTTTATTGTTTCCCAGCTCAGGTAGGTTTCCTCTTACAGAATACAGGCACAGGCTCCATAGGCCGTTCATTAATAGAGCTATAAATGTTCTCCGCCTGTGGAGATGAAAGATTGTAATTTCTCCTTCATGCAGTTATGAGTATGACACTGGAAGACAGTCTGCCCTTGAGATGATGGCCTTCATTTTCCAAACGTTCCCTCAGGTACCTTCTGACTTTGCTACTAATATTTAAGCTTCGAGTTGAAGGCGTTAAGACGAGGCAGAGGCGTCTTGTACAGGTCAACACTGACGCGTGTGACTCGGGAGTATTGGACAAGTTTGTTTTGAAGTGGGCGATGTGGGTTGATTTTTGTTGCTGTGTCTTCCACAGCCGCTTTTGCTGGAGCATTGTGGTCTGTTCTTTGTGCCTCTGTCTCTGACAACGGTCAACGATGACTCGACACGCTGTAAGAAAATGGCTTCTCTTGCTATTAAGTCACTGCTGGGGCAGTTGGATGTGAAGCACCAGGACTCCATGTTCACGTTGGTAAACAGCTGGCTAACTGGAGAGAAGGTAAACCAAAAAGTCTTGCAGTCAGAAAAATTAAGAAAAAAAAATCCCAGCTCGCCTCTGTTGAGGGTAAAAACTGATCCTACTTTGCAACCTCTCTCTCCCTCTCTCTCTCTCTTTATGTGAATATATATAGATGGCACTGCGTAGGCTGGGGGCTCAGGTTTGTGGACTCTTTGTAGAAGTGGAAGGGAACAGATTTAATCGCAGGATGGATTCCCTTCTGCTCCTTATAGAGAAAGAAATCCACATTTCCAATTTTGAGGATGTAAGTATTGTTTGAATTTCTGTGTGCACAAGACACAAGCATGTGATATTAATTTGTGATATATTAATTGAGTGATTACAGAAGCAGATCATGTGGTACATTTTATAACTCTTTGTACAGTGGCTTTTAGTCAGGAACTCATAATTGTGTGCTTTTGGTGTAGATTGAGGAAGAGGAGGAGGAGAAAGGGGCCGACCGGCTCCTCTTCAGCTTCCTCACCCTCATCACGAAGATCATCAAAGACTGTGGTTTCTTGGAGCTCCACAAACCCGCTGACACACTCCAAAGCATCTGGGGTAGAAACCCCTCCCCGCACAAATGCTCACAAGCATACACAAATGCATCTGGGATAAATCTTCATCTGCACCCTGTCCCCCCCCCCCCCCCCCCCCCCAGGTCACATCGAAGCCCACCTCCGCTACCCCCCACTCCTGGGTGTGGCTGACCGCCTCTCAGATCTTCGGTCTGCTGTTTGCGGACCAGAAAGCCGAGGAGCTGGTGTCCGCGTGGCAGTCGCAGGGGCACGGCCTCAAGACTAGCCGGTCCGCAGCCACTTCCTTCCTCTCGACCAACCTCGACAAGAAGGTGAGGGTTCCTCGGTGTTACCAGCACTGGACAAGGTAGTCCTCAACTCCTCCAGATCCTAGAACATCTGAAATGTTCTCCTCTGTAATTTTGTTGGCTGTCGTTTTCCTCAGATGAGGGAGCTGGTCTTGTCATTCTGCCACCAGCTGCAGTCGAAATTCCTGGACATGACTGCAGGAGAGCAGGTAGGTTTGGCCAGTCCACACTGAGCAGACATAAAACCCATCAACGGTAACATCACGGACCTTCTATAATCTGATCCTGTTCACAGGTAATCAAGAACCTACTCTTCGTGGCCAAGGTGATCTACCTCATCTCACCTGAGTCCGACTCGGTAGAGAAGGAGGAAGGGGGAGGAGATGGTGAGGGGACAGAGGACAGAATTGAAGAGGAGAAAGGAGGAGTTCAGAAGCAGGAGGGTGAGGAGGAGAATCGCACACCTTCTCTGCTCTGGGTGATCAAGAAGCTCTCGCTGCTTGCTAAGAGAGAGGCATCGGACACACCTAAAGTTCCACTGAAGGTGTGTAATTACATCTTAATACTCGGGCTTCTCCCTGTAACCTTTGATGTGGTCAAAACTCAGTCCTATTGCTTCAGGCAATTGTATGTCAGCCTGGTAACTGACCCAGCCTTACGGAAATAAAAACTTTGCTCTGAGTGCTACCTTTGGGGGGTGTTGGGTAAGGAGTGACTAATTTGAGCATGTTTTTTTCCCCCTTAGAGAACGTGTGTGTTTAAGTTCTTAGGAGCCATATCAGTTGACTTGGGCAAAGAGTGCCTGGCTCCATACCTGACAACTATCATTGCTCCACTGTACAGAGAACTGGACAGCACATATGCAGACCAAGGTAACTTCTTCTACCTGCGAGAGACGGGCAGAAACATTGTCTCATGTTTCAGAAACTTCACATCTATTATGGAGGGGCAGATGGTGGTAACAAGTACGAGTTCTGGATATAGAGCGTAGATTTGTATTGTATAACCACCTGTTTTTTTTTTTTAATCTGGTCAAACTTAGACCCCACACTGAAAAACCTGGCCCAGGAGCTCATTGAGCTGCTAAAGAAGCTGGTAGGCTTGGAGAAGTTCTCCCTCGCCTTTGCTGCTGTGCAGAAAGATGCCACGCTAAGACGAACCTCACGCAAGAAACAAAAGGCTGTGCAGGTGAGTTTCTCTGAGATTATACAGCTCGCTTCAGGTTCTTAATAGCAGTGTTGAGATTATCTGGTGGTAAATCCCATATCATTGCCTTTATTTTCAGGCTGTTGCTAATCCTGACATCACAGCTAGGAAAAAGATCAAAAAGCACCAGAAGAAAAGGGAAGCAAAGAAGAGAAAAATTGAATTTTTGCGGCCAGGACACAAAGCAAAGAAACACAAAGGCAATTCACTGAGGGACCTGGCAATGGTACAGTGAGCTCTCCACTGTTCCAGCGACTGGCCTCATGAAATAGTGGCCAGTCTAAGAAAACGGATGGAGATGGGAATTATGGACTGATGTCATAGGTGGTAAATGGTTTTACAAGATCACATGTTGACAGATGATACATCTTGCTATATGGATCTGTGCTGTTGATTGTACAATGTTTTTATGAAAAGAAAGGCAAAAAAAAATCTTTATGGGCAACATTACTGTGACACACGACTTGTGGTAAAGGGCAAGGCAAGAACTGATGAGACACGAGGATTTATTGTCTTATTCTAAAGGACTAGCAAAAAAAAGAAAACAAAGGCAGTTAGTCATCCCATCTGCATGCCCAGGATAGGTCAGCATTGTAAGATCAGCCCTGACCCAGGTGGAAAACAATATGCAAGCTTCACCCAGGAAATTCGACACTATAGATTTATTTCAGAGTTAATGCATCCCAGTCTCAACAGTATTGTCCACTGGCCATGCTTGGATATAAATATGTAAATGACAAAACACAGTTAGTCTTCAATAACATTCGCTGTAATACCAAAGTAAAGATACCAAAGTTGCAAGACCGATTTAAAGTGTTCAAGGGGGAAGAGGCAACTGCGTGGTAGGAGTGAAGTGTCCTGCCCATTGCCTGGCACCAGGCTTCAAAAAAGTAATTACAAGAAACAACTCAAATTACACGGGTGTAGTGGATGCATTTTACAGGAAGAACAGGTTGGGACAAGGAGGGGGGAGGGGGGGGAAGGACCAAAACATTTTCTACAGCTCATGTGCAGAGTGTCCATTTACACCAGGAAACCCAACATTTGTTTCCTTATTAGCCATACCGCCGACCAACAGTTCTGGTGCTTCTCCTCACAGCTGGAAGAACCAGAAAGAGACAGCTACAGCCTTCACAAAACAGAGAGGAATGCAGTCACTGGTTCAGAGGGAACCCAGTAAAGGGCTCAGAAGACAGGAGTATTTACAGGGAGGTGTGTGTGCAATTACTGCCTGCTCTTCAGGGACTCCACCAGCCTGCAAAGAAACGGTCTACTTAGTAAACAGATGTATGTAAACATGTTTTATTTCATAAGCGTCAAACGTTTGATGGTAACGTGCGTAAAAACAAACCCTCACCATTCCATGGCTTCATCTAGGCCTGTTCCTTTGGTGGCAGATGTTTTGAAGATCTGCCACTTCCTGTCTTTGAGTGCAGGTAGGCCCAGCGAGTTGGCCACCTCCGTGGGCGTCATTGCTTGCTCCATGTCCTGCTTGTTGGCAAAGACCACTAGGATAGCCTTTTTTAATTCTTCCTCCTGTGGGGAAAAGAGAAAATGGTCAATATCAAAGCAATATCAACATGTGCTTGGTTATAAAAACAACACGTGCTACTTGATTCACCTCCAACATGGCCACCAGCTCGGACTTGGAGATGCCCATCCTGTCACGGTCACTGCTGTCCACAACGTAGATCACTGCATCCGTGTTGGAGTAGTAGCAACGCCAGTATGGCCTGGAGAAGACAATTCCATGGGGAGCTCATTAGCAGAAAAGCTTAAAGGTAACACAGAATGGGACGACAGTGTCTGGACTAATGGTTTCTACCTGATGCTTGTCTGTCCACCAAGATCCCACACTTGGAACTTCAGGTTCTTGTAAGTCACGGTCTCAACGTTGAAACCAATGGCTGTGGTGAAAGAGCAATATAAATGATGAGCATGTTCCCTGACTGGTTTAAACATTTTTGGTTGATGAGAAAGAATGTGATGTAAAAAAACAACATCATACTGGGGATTGTAGTGACAACTTCTCCAACTTGCAGCCTGTAGAGTATTGTAGTCTTCCCGGCACCGTCCAGACCCAAGATGAGAATCCTCATCTCCCTTGTACCGAAAAGTCCAGAAAACAAGCTGGAGAAGAAGCCCCCTGTTGGGGAAACACACGTTAAGAGGTCGAACCGGCCGAGTGGCAGGTCGCAGGTCCACACACACCTGGGGCTCACACGAGTGTACCAAGCAGCCCGGTTCGGTCCGGAGGTGTCCGACCCCACTGACGGACCCACCTGCTACATTACCAGCTCGTTGGGCAACAATGTGTCAAATGTGTTAACGTTAACCGACGTATCCTGCGCGCACAGTTAAATGGCAACATCGCTACACCATTTTGAGAGATTTACTATGTAGGTGTGATGAACTGGCGAGGTGCGCGTGCTGCGTTTCTCTGTCGATAAAAGCCTCGCGCGTAGGTGAACTCGCGAGCTAACCTAGCCGGCTGACTACAAGTTCGCAGTCATAGCAAGTTAGCTTGAAACCAGTAGCTTACAAAATATAACGAAATTATTAAATATTTGTCACATCATTTTGATATTTTAAAACAATGTGGGGGGGGGGGAAACATACCCATTTTAGACAAAATCCCACGCTTTTCTGTCAGGAAAGTGTCAGTAGCTAACAGCCTCGGTGATGAGCGCTTCCGTGTTCGGAGTTCTAAATGACGTGTCGAAGTTGAACGCGTTGAAGTCTCTCGTTATTGCCACATATCTGCGCAGTCCCCCCCTTTGCCACGTTATTATTTCTCAGATAATGTAGGTCAAAGTAAAAAAATTTATATATCGTGGAGTTTCCCCACAATACTTTTATTAAGACGTGTATATTTATTTCCACTGTCTGTGGCTTCAGTTAAAATGTTTTGTTATGTTGAGTGACCAAAGAAAACATTTGTCGTGAGCACAATTCTGAATAAATCTCACTGGTATGTGTATCATGAGCTTGTGAAACCATATTCACAAATTCTGAAATTTGCTGCTTTGTGCAACCGTATACATGTAAAAACAAAATCTATGAATGAATTGAAATATGCAAATATGAAACGACAACAAATAAACAATTTATAAATGTGTAAAAATAGGCTCCAACCTCAATGTGATCCTTGACAGCACTAAGAGACATTTGAAAGAAACTACGGCTTGATGTATACCAGCAAGTCCTAGATGGGAACAACAAATAGCTGAGCTGCAAAAAGAGCAGTGAGCCCCTAAGGAGAAGTGGTGCCAATCAAACAGGGGTGAAAAAGGCACGTTGAGTTAGATCAATGACAAACTGCTCAAGAGATAAACTCATCACTATCCGGATAAAGGAAAGGGAGAACCTGGTGAAGGAAGGCTTTCTTTGAGAACCCCTTTAATATCACTTCGTTCCTCCCGGGGAAACCTAAGAATGGAAAACTGGCATGTTCAAAAGAAAAAGTGGAATAGTGAGCTGAGTCAGGGTGGAGATCCCCACAGAAAGCCGCCTTAAGGACATTTGCCCACTCTCACTTCCAGCAACAAAACCTTCAACGCCTTCTGACATTTCAGACTTCACCTAAGAGGAAGTGAGGGCTGTAGTCCAACAATTGCAGGCAGGACGGGCTGCTGGCCCTTCTGTCACAATAAATATCTGATTTATAAGAACTTTCCATTACTCCAGAGAAGGCCAAACACCACTTGAAGGTAATATAGAGGAAAAACAGGAACCTCAAGTCTAGGCTATGGAAGACTGCTGCTTTGTCTTGAACAGATTGCTCCAATTGTCAGTCAGTTCAGCAAAATCTCTTGGTTGTGGAAAGAAAATATATATTGCGCTATCACTACCAGAATATTAACATCTTGCCTGCTTTCTGACAAGTTCACTGACCCTAACGTTCAAAGAAACAGGATTCCATGACATCTGGTTACCTAAAAATGCACAGTGATGAGCAAATTAAGGAAAAACTCACTATCAATAGTCTGGCTTGACTTCCCAAAGGCTTATCTCACTGTTGTCTATCGGCTTATGCAAAAGGGACACAGAGTTCTGTCTAGTGCCATATGATGTAATGAACCTGGTAATGTGACACGTATGGAAATATTTTACTGAAGGAAATCTCACCACAAGATGGCAGAGGCATCATAGTTAGATGCACAATATCCCTTTATATTTTCCCAGATTCTATCTATTTCTGAAGGCCGGCGAATGGCAAACAGAGGTCCAAAGGCTGAGAATAGCACGAGACAGCCATTATAAGGCCGTCGCAGATGACGTGACAGTGATGCCCACGTCCATTGCAAAGACTCAATGGGTTTTCAGTGTATTGGACAGCAAGGTCAACTGGGCATGCGTGCAATGTTTCTGCATTCATAAAGGGAAACAACTGAACATCTTCAGTGTCCAGAAAAAAATACAGATTCCTTTTTATTCCTATTACTCCTAAGAACATCAGCTGAGAGAAAATGGGAGCTAGCAGTCCAGAAAGCTGAGATCTACCACAGACGCTGCTGTGACCCTGAGATAGCTGCTGAGGATGCAGAGGGGTTCCCCTCCAACATGTACGGATGCATGATCCACAGTCCCAGCTGTGTGAGCTCAGGGCAAAGCATCTTCTGGTGTGGAATTGACCAGATTTTATTGAATGTACTGACCTTTCATTTTGATGCTGATGACAGCAATATATTTATCAGTTGGTATAACTTGGTATCACTATTTAATATATATAGTGTGTGAAGCATGTCCTCTGTCTTTATAAAATGTCATCAGGTTCTCATGAGGACCAACCAATTGTTTTTTTGTAAATTAGAACTCATAATCATGTATGTTGTTTATGAAAATATTTTAACTATATCAAACCACTGTCTCTTATGGGAAACAATGTCAAATTTCTCATTTGGAAATCTCCTGCATGTGGTTAGATTAAAAGATTAAACATTGCATTTGTTGTAATGTTTAAGGTTATATTTGTTGAACTAATCTTAATCCAAAACCATCCGGTGTTTGAAAACCGATCAGCCTTTCTGAAGGCTAATTCATTGTAGTAACCATAGCAACAGGTATTTCCCAAACCTGTTTCTTGTCTGTGTTTGCGTCTTGGTGTCTTTGGCTTTCAGGTCACATGATCAGCGCTTCCATAGCGATCAGGAGTGTCTGCTTTGTGTCACTGACCAGGTGCTTTTCACATACAGGAATCACAAAAAACAAACAAACTAACAAAAATCTTTTCCTTCAGATACAGGTAGATTAAGAATTTTGTATCATTATAATAGATTCGAGCTTTCTGATATTTTAGTCCCAACCAGATATTCATTTGTGATTTTCAGTGCAAATGTCATCTAAAAACAGACTGCTATATTACTGTAGTGAGTCTCATAGTGTGTTTCTCAGCAACCAGTCAGTCAGGAAAATTCAGTCCTACTCTGGCAGTTTTATTTCTTTCCAAATTTATCACTGAAGACACGTATAAAAGTTATAGACGTCTCCCCGATAAAGTAATCCAGTCTGAGTAGGGCTTAACCCACACATACACACAGCCTTTCTTTGTCAATTTTTATATATATACTGTATATATATAGACATTGTTGATAGTCAATCGTATTAATGACTTAAGGATTAACAAGTCAACAAATGTGTTGTTCTCTAGACATTATTCCAAAAGGCAGGTGAAGAGGTGTGTTCTCATCATTAGTAGATGATTAGTGTGTCACACTCAGTTTAAAACATTCATGCCCTGCAAAATTTGTTTTCTTCACAGTATTCTAATTCTTTATATATATATATATATATAAAGATTATATATAAAGAATTAGAATACTGTGAAGAAACCAAATTTTGCAGGGCATGAATGTTTTAAACTGAGTGTGACACACTAATCATCTACTAAAATCAAAGCACCTCCACAGGTGTCATTAAATTGCTTCAGTTTGGTTCCCTTGTCTCAGTTTGGTTCAATATGGGGAAGACTGCAGACATAACAACTGGCCAGAAGACCGTCATTGATACCCTCTTTAGGATAGGTGAGCCACAAACGTTCATAGCTAAGGAGGCTGGCTGTTCTCAGAATGCAAGCCACCTCTGAACCTGAGACAACATAGGAACCATCTCAACTGGGCCAAGGAGAAGGAGGGCCGGACCGTTGGCCAGTGAACCAAAGTCCTCTTTTCCAATGAAAGTAAAGCCTTTCATTTGGGAATCAAGGAAACCAAGGGTTTGGAGCAAGAGGGGTGAGGAACAGAACCCAAACTGCTTGAGGTCCAGTGTGAAATATCCAGTCTGTCATGATTTGGGGTGCAATGTCTGGTGCCGGTGTTGGTAAACTCTTCTTTCTTAAATCCAAGGACACCGCAACAGTCTACCAGAATGTTATAGGGGACTTCATGATTCCTTCTGCTGAGGATCTGTATGGAGATGCAGATTTCATCTTCCAGCAGGTCCTGGCCCCTGCCCATGCTGCCAGAAGCACCAAAGCCTGGTTTGATGCCCATGCCTTCACATTGCGTGCTGGCCAGCCAACTCGCCACACCTAAACTCCATTGAGAATCTATGTGGTATTCTCAAGAGGAAAATTAGGGCTTCCATAACTCCCAGGCAATGCCACAGGCTGATTGCCTCAATGTCACGTCACATCGAGGCAGTGATTAAAGCAAAGAGATTCCCTACCAAGTATTGAAGATTGACATTTCATTTTGAAAGTACCATATTTTGATTTATTGATTTCTGCAAAAATTGAGAAGTATTTTGGGCTGATATCTTCACAGTATTCCCCAATTTTTGAAATCCAATTTTTGTGGGATGTTATGGGGTTTTATGAGCTGGAGGCTCAAATTATGTAAAAATAAACAAATAAATACTTGAAATCATTTAAATTGTGGGCCCTGAATTTATAATCTATGGAAGTTTAACTTTTTGAATGGAATTATGGAAATTAATCAACTTTTCCATAATATAATTTTTTTTTGAATGGGTCTATGTATATATATTTATTTGTTTAAATTAATCAAAATAAAAAGGCTTAATAAAATGCTTATGTATTTTCCCATCAGGTTCTAATGAGGACCAACCAGATGTATCTGTCATGGTGAGGCGGCCCCCTACCGGTCGCCTCCGTCCACAGCGGCTGTTGTTGTTGTTGTTTTGTGACGTTATGTTTGTCCCTCAGGTGGGCGGAGCCCGTGATCCGTCATTCATGACTGATCTGGTCATTATATCCTTAATTTGGATCTATTGCACGGGTTTTTGGTTTGCACACTTTCTATTAAACCATCCTTTTTCCCTGAGACTTGGCGTGATTGCTTCTTTTTTAGTTGCTCACCCTGCCCGTCACAGTATCAAATGTATTATATGATTAAGATTAAGACTTGAGCAAATGAGGAATTTTTAGGACATCTTTGAATAAACTAGAAATATGATCTATTAATAAACATTCAAAACAGCTGGGAAGATTAAAAACCCTCACCAGAATAAACTAAATGCCAATAAACTAAATGTACTTTCATCTGTTGAATTATTTGTAAACAAATTATTTTGTCTGAGTCACTTTCAGAAGCTAATACAATGTTTTCACATGTGGCACAATCTATCAAAAGATCAAAACAAGTGAATCAATTGAAACAAACTTTTTAAACGATGCATTTGAACTATGCTACAATGTTTTTAAGGGTACATGTCAGCTAGTGGGTGAAAATGTGGGGGGGGGTGTTTTAATATTCTTGTTTGGAAAATATGTGCAAAAATGTAAAAATCTTACACATGCAGAGCAAAGTATACAATATTTCGTTGGCTCAATGTCATTAAAATGATTGAATGCAAATCTAGAGTTGAAACCTAAAATTATATATTTTATACTAAGACATGAAAGTGTGACAGCACATATGAATAATGAAGAGAAAAATATACAATGAGATGAACATTACAACACAGATTCTCTTTACTGTCTCTACATGTGCTATATGAACAGTCCAACAGTACAGTGGATTGAAGTGACTGCTGAATGTCTTCTGGTGACACAAACACTTCCGGGTCATAGAATAAGTCAGGCTGCTGCACGTTTACCTCAGCCTGCCGCCCATCTTGCCCTTGCCACGACCTTTGGCACTGCAAGACAAGAAAAGAGAAAACATTACTTCATATTGGTTATTATAATATCACCAGGGTAGTGTAATTCATAATGCAAAAAGTGTGTATGATCTTGAAGAACGAAGAAGTTAAATGGATAAGTAGTTACCTTTTACCAGCAAGATCATTTGGACTGCAAATCGGACTATAAGGCAACTATCTACACCTTGACATCTTAAGAAAAGTTTATTTGGAATAACTTAAAAATACTAAGTTTTGATAACTATATTTAAAACAAAACAAAAAAAAAGCAGAATTAAAACAGGAGATACATGTGTTAAGATTATGAAGATATATGTTCATATATGTACATGCACCAACATGCAAAGCACATCTCTGTACACAAGAAGGGTCACATTTACAAGATGGTCATATATGTTCCCAGTCAGTTTCTAACTTTTTCATTACTCGCTTTTGATTGTTAAGTTTCCAAGGGCAGATTAGTAATTTGCTTTAAACTTACCATTCAATCTGAAGTGTCCCCACCTCTCTCCAAATAATAAATCCATCGGCTAGACATCTCCTAATGACTATTCTCTCCATAGAGGATAAGTTCATTAAAAGTATCTAAAACTTCCTAGACACACATTATGTCTAGTCATAGACTACACTGTTTGAAGTCTTTTTTGAAATCTAGGACAAGACTTAATAAGTGCTGTGATGACCTTGTCTAAATCTTTTTACAATAGATAGAAGGCAGGGAAAGCAGGAATCACAGGAACTGGTCATATTAGGATCACACTTACAGATCCTAAAGATTTTTGCCCCTCGATGCCAGCTAGCTTTAGGGTTCGAGCTAGCCCACATGCTCCGAGCTTGCTCCTGTAGGCATCTAATGGTCTCAAAGGGTCTGGGTCAATAAGCATTCAGCTCAGGACAACTGCTCACTTCTCTTGTTCTCTATTCAAACAGAGTCGAATCAGACTAAATGATTGGCAATGATTCTTCTCCGATCAGCAAATCAAAGTCACGTCATAGCTGCGAGGGTGTTACCGACTAGAACGTCAGTAACACTGTTTTTTTTATTTCTCCCAGCCCAGCATCCTTTAACACCAGGGAAAAGTGACCAGTGTGACTCAGAGTACTTACCTCTGGTGATCCCTGACCCGAGCCAGAAGCTGAGTGATCTGTAAGGAACACATACGGAAGCCTCGCTAAGCACAAAAACGACAAGACGCATTGGCCCACAAAGGGGTAACCTGGGGATCCATGGACGTCCGCAGGAGAACCGGCCCCTGACCGAACCCTGCCAGTCACCTGTTTTACGCCCGCAGCAGCAACCGAGCGAGACTCCAGACCCAAGATAAGTCTGACAACAGTTACTGACAGCAGGCTACACAACAGTGGGGTCACCATCCCCACTGGCAACTACTTACAACTTCTGCTGTTCATTCACTCGGGATTGGAGAAGAGTGATCTGAAAGCAAGTCACAAATTTAGACAGGCAATTTATGGGTGCCTGTGTGCATGGCTGCAAAATTGAATCTACCCTTCACCTGTATTACTGATGGGAGGAAAACAATGAACATTTAATTGTCTGTTTAGCCAGCGCTTATTTCACACCTTTGTTCAAAGACATTTCAAATGTAATGGATCAAATGCATATGACACCAATATAATCAGTGTCATAAGTTCCGGGGGTTCAAACATTCATTTCAAGTGTACTTTGCAAGTCGTGAAACTCGACAAAGTACTTACGTCATATTTCTGTCTCTTAAGTTTCTCGCCGAGGTCAAACTTCTCAGCCTCCAGCTGCATCATCCACTGCCAGAGCTCATTGGCCTTCTCCCTGCAGAGCGAAGTCAGAAACTCAGCCAACAGGTATTTCCAAAACCCTCTGATGGGGAGGGTAAGCCCAAGGTTTGGGTGGGGATGGGTCCTGGGACAGGCTGCGTATGAGGGCAGCGGCTCACTTCAGTTTGTCCTCGGACAGATGATCGACGTTGAGTGGCTTTCTCCTCTCAGCGAGGATCTTCTTCTTCTTCTCCCTCTCGGTCTGTTTCTTCGCCCCTTTACGGCCCTCCATCTATCAGGGGTTGATTTCAGAGTGAGATAAAAGATAAAAGATGTCCCACACAGAATGAGCTTTAACGTAGGCTGTTAGCCAGGGGTGTAGTAGAAGTTCCAGCAGAGGAACACAACTGAGAGCTACGTAGATGTTCAAAGAGAGTTGTGCCCTTATTTACTTGTTTTAAACAATCACTATATAATCTCTGGAGTCCTCACCTTCTGCTGCAGTCCACCATACTGCTGTGTCATGTTGGTGAGAACTTTCTTCTTTTTGGCATCCTCATCCAGCTTCTTCCTCTGTTCTTCTTGCTCTCTCCTCTCCTTCTCCTCCTGTGGAGAGTCATAAGAGACAGAGACTTTCCTTCGCACGGCGCAACACCAAAGGACGCTGGGATAGCGGTGCGCCCCGGAGACCGGCCACTCACCGCCAGACGCGCTTGTCTCTCTCTTTCCTTCTCCGCACGGATCCTCTGCTGTTCCGCCCTCTCTGCACGCCGCTTCTCCTGCACGTAGTCCCAGGAGAAAGGAGCAGGAGCGTTGCTATTTTTCCCTAATCAGCCGGGACAGACTTCATCTGGGTCTTATGGGCACACCAGCACTTACGATCCTGTTGACGAGTGCAATGAGTTCCTCCTCATCCTTTTTTCTCTGAATGAAGTGAGCCTCGATTAGGGACTGCAGCTCGGACAAATCCTTCTCCTGACGCTTCCTGTGGATATCCTGACGTTTACGCAATTCACACATGCAAACACATAAGCACAAACACAGACACACATTATTTGTAATGTTACATCGAGTTTGGTACTATACAAATCAAACTCTAAATATACTTCTAACCTTAACCATTTTGAAGAAACTGATAAAAAAAATATTATACAGTAGTATTATAACAGTATTAAGGATATGGTAGGCCTAGTAGGTCATTTGAAGTAGTGATATCTGATTTCACATGTATTGCAATACAACTACACTTGTAAAAAGATTTAGCCAAAACTTTTAAAAATCTTAAACTAGAGACAACTCACATCAAAGTCCACTTTGTCTCCTTCAGGAATCTTTGGAGCCGCAATATTTTGCATGAACGACCTGCAATTTTCCATGAAAATGAGCTTAGCACAGTTCACGACAGTTTATATATGTGAAAGGTAGTTGAATTAGTTCAAGGAAGTGCTTACTTTGGCTTTGGCTTTAGCTCATCTGTATCAGGAAATATAAACATTTATGTTATTATTAGCATTTCCATTACACAATCTAAACATAACAAGCACATGTGTCTGACAGATACTGAATCTTAAAGTTCCAAGAAACTGTTTGGGTACTGTCCATTTTCACCCCATATTCCCTCGTTAACAGAGTGTTAAGAGATTGTTATATTGTTTGAAATTTGCAACCTGACTTGTGAGAAGAGGTAAAGTTATGCAAAGAAGACTAAACATTTTTACAGGAGTTTCAATAAACTTAAAACTTACACTTTTGAAGTGGCTTACCTTTTAGGTGAAAATGTCAAATGCTTACAGTGTGTGACAAAAATCTACTTTCCTTACTTTATAATTTCAGAATCCTGTTTCTACTGTTCTGTGATTACGGCACAATTTGAGTTACCTTCAGTTGGCTCTGAAATTATAAAAATGATAAAAATGTCATGACAGAGGCAGAGTCTGTATAGACTATAAGATACATAGATCATGTTACACCATACATGCAATATCAAAATAGAAAATAAAACTAGTATGAAAATAAAAATTACCTGCAGCCTCCTCTTCTGCAGGAGCTGTTTAGAATAATAAGAAAAAAATAAATGTATCAAATGTATCAAAACAATATGGATTAAAAAGTAACATAACAACAAACGTACAATTACACATTACAACTACACAGTAGGTTTTATTCAACCAGTGACAACCCAATGTTCTGACTGGCAATAACAGTAGCTGACAATGATTCTTCATCAGCCCATTTGCAAATGATTCTGTGCATTACGAGATGCGAGTCGTACGGGCAAACGTGTTGGTCTTCCTTCACCTACATGCAATAGTTGAACATGCTCCACGCAAAGATTCAGGAAGGATCGTTACAGCGAAGAGCAATGCGTCATAACGCCATTCCATCTGGGTGATTGGGTTCAGTTTTTGGAACACATGGTGAAAACTAGCATGGGCATTATTTGTAGTATTCTGCATGGTGGGTGTTGCGGTGATTGCTAGCAGTAACTTGTATTATAAAAATAAATAAAAAATGATAGAAAGGTTGATCATTCTACAAAGGTAAAACAGAAGGTAAATATGTGGTTACCTTCTGTTTCAGGTCCTGCTTCTGACATGGAGATATGAAAAAAGATTAAATATTGTCTATGCTATGGAAATCTGACACAACAAACTTCCCATGAAGTCCTGAAAATGTCAAATGTATTTGTAAAATACAAAAGCGAACTATGAAAAAGTTTTGTTTCAAGGCAGTGGCAGTGGTACAATTTACCAGAACAAATACGTCACGAACGCTACTGACACAGAACGGAAATGAGAACAGTAGAAAAAACTGCAGAACTGTGATGTTACCTTCTACTTCAGGTTCTGGTTCTGATATGAAAAAAGAAAAGAGTTGAACATTTTGAAATACCCTTTTTGTAGAATAAAGGGGAAAATGAAAACAAATGCGTCATGAACTTCTACAGACGATGCAGAATAGAAATTAGACTTGAATGTGAGTGCATAATTGCGTTACCTTCTACATCAGCTTCTGGTTCTAATATAAAAATATGAAAAATATTTGATGATGAACGATGAATTTCCAAAAAATAAATACAAAGAAATTGTAATAGTAATGCATTACATACTACTACTGAGTAGTCATAGCAGTATAGCAGTTATAGCCTGTAGGAATGACTGTTATACTGTTATAGCCTGTAGGAATGACTGTTATACTGTTATGGCCTGTAGGAATGACTGTTATACTGTTATGGCCTGTAGGAATAAAGCAAATGTCCCAGTGTCAAATTACTAATATTAAAATACTAATACTAAAATTCTAAACTTTACTACTACAAGCATATTTTAATGATGCCATGGAGATTTGAAGTATTATGTTCATAGTTATGGCTCTAAAATATTACATGCAGCTGCACACTCAACTGTCTTTTTGTTAATCTCAAATATGTGGAGATATTATATTTCAGAGCCAAGCATAGTTACTTTTAACTGCTATTGGTACAGTATATAATTGTAATCAGAAGAAATATGGAAACATAAGTAGGGGCTGACATGTAAAAAATGGATGAATGAATGAATTAATGAGCTGATACATTAAAGATATAATTTACAAACAACATGGTGAATGTGAAATACATGCATATCAAAAGTTGCAAGACTCAAGATTTACCTTCCACTTCAGGAGGAGGCACTACCGTAAGAAAATATGATTGGTTGTATGATTAATAAAAAAGATGCAGTAAGAGAACATCTAACATAATTAGTTTGAAACAACAGTAAAAGAGTTATAACATGGATCAGCTCGGGATCAGTTACTGGATGAAGTAGGCCCACTGAAGAAACAGTTTTATGAAAACAATTCAGTTTTTCTTCCTTAAATTGTCAAACCTGAGTAATGTATACTACCCTGAAGGGTTTAATAAAATATAAATTCTTAAAAGGGTTCATTGTTACATCAAAACCAACAAAAAAACAAACAAAAAACAATTAAATTGGAAGTTCATCCAAGATTATCTGAGACCTGTTGAATGAGTGTGAACAGGACATGTTCATGTGTGTTGGGAAACTAAACTAGAATGATATAAGCAAATCCTGCTTATGCTAATTGATTTGTCCATGTAAATTTCTTTGACACTTATCTCCTTGAAAAAAAATGCTATTTAAAAAAATCTATTCCTATTTTTCATTTGCAGTGTTCTGTGAATTTGGTGAGATTTGGTGTCTTATAGATAGAGCTTTATTGGACTCAAGATTATAGTCTTCATGGTAGTTTTGGGTTGTTGGAGGCAGAACAAAACACTCCAGGGTTTGATTGGAAATGTGTTAGAAGTAGGCTATGCACTTAAGGATTGTTTTAAATAAGAATGCTAGTTAGAGGTAAATAATTTATGTAAAAACCATCTGAAGTGCATAGAAATCGTTCAATCTTACACTCAGTCAAATGTGAAATAAGGTGAACCTCCCCTTTTAGACCATGTTTTTGTTGCGTTATTAGCTTCTGCAAAATGATTTCAGGAATGGCCTGAATATGCTAGTCATAGAAAATTCCATTATATGCTAATCGAGACAGTTGCTAATATTATAAATAGACAGGTGGATGTATATGTGTCAAAACTTTCTATCAAAAAATATATATTTTTATTAACAAAATGATATATATTTTTAAATTAACAAATACCTGCCATGCTACACATCATGTTTGTCACACCATGCATTATGTGCAGCTCACAATCATGATGTCCTTTTAATGCAACTCTCCTCAAAACTGAACGACCCAGTGTGGTATCAGTTAAATGATGGCCATTAGTAACCTGCACAGCAGTTCGCTAATGGTGTCCCAGTGTATCAGTTTAAAACGGTGAGTCAGGATGAGGACAGGGTTGTTACAGGAACTTGGTAGGAATCCGATGAACCACAAAGGAAATGAAGGTACTGTTCAGCATCGCCCTGCAGGTCAAAGGTCAACCAAGCATTCTCTAAGGGACGTAGAAGACATGGGAGGAGCGAAAGCACACAGGTCACAGCAAACCAACGCCAAGGCTGAGTTTTACCTTCTTCTTCAATGTCCTCCTCGACTGAGTGGATGGATTTGGGATTAGTAGATGGATACAGCCAAAAGCAGAAAAAGGCAAATGTTCATTCTGTGCAAGTACAGCTGTAACTTTGTGCAAATTAAGTTTCTTAGGTCAGTTTTCACATGCTCACTTGCATTGTTATGGTGATGTGCTGTGAGAATCGAATGTATTGGATTATATGACTATTGTATATTTTAACCAAAAAGCACTTATCACCTTTGTCAGAACATTGAGATCCACACAACAGAAGATTTATTTCCTATCAATATATAATCTGAAACAGCATCTTTATACATCATTTGAATAAGATTTCCTTTGTAACAATTAACATTACCATAAATAAATCACACTTATAAAAGGCTTTTCTATTGACATTTTGCAGTTTGAGAAACATTTGAATGTGAACTGACACTAGACTGACATAAGACACACTCCAGATAACACAATAAGATCATTACATAACTTTCTATGTATAGATATGAAATCATCTATACAACGAATGTTCTATTTTTTAATACTAAGATCTTATGATTATGGCTATTAAATGAATCGAAAGCCACATTAAATTTTCCTTCTGGTACTGTCTCTCCATTTCCATATATCAATGACAGATAGGGTACCCAACCCTGGTTTAAGACATCTTTTTTAATAGATTTATTAATGTTTCCTGTTTCTAGTCCTTGACAAACTGACCTAAACAATAAACTAAATAAACACAAATGAATCACTGCAACAACAGTTTATTAATAATCCCAGACGATAATCTCTTCTTCTCAGAGAGCTTACCTTCTTCCCTGTATGTACAGCATCGCCGCAGGTGAAGACACACAGCAAAACAAGACAAAGGGCATTACAGTCAGAACAACAGCTTGCCTGGTGTTGAGTACACAAGAGGGAAAAGGTGATGGTGTGGATAGCAGACTATGTAGAGACATAAAATGCCGAAGGGTGCTCTAGTCATACTTACTGCACCTCTTCCTCCATCACTTCCTCTGTTTCAGACATGTCTCACACTTCCTGAGGGCAAGACCACCTGGATTAGTTACAGCAACTTTCTCGAAATTTGATTGGTTCACTAAAGTTCTGTGAAAGTTGATGATTGTGCCTTGACTGACTTCATTTTAGTTGCCATTATTTTATGGCCATTATGCTCATTGGGCCCCGTTATGCTAAACATTTGGTCGCACAAATTCATTTGGGTGTTTTCATGCAATGAGATCCAGACAAGCCCTATTGTTTAATTACTTCCCGTGGACATGATCCTGGTCTTCTAGATTCTATATACATATTATTAGAGTAGCTTCCACTCAAATAATAATAATTTTCTTCACCATTTCGAAGTTTAACAAGTGTCCAAACATCAATGTGTTTGGACTGAAGACGATGAAAGTCCCGGATGATGTTGCATTATCAGTAAATTAAGAGGCCTTAAAAGAGTCGGAGCAGGTGACAGAGATGGACTAGCGGTTATTTATAAAGAGAATAAACTTTAGCTTGGAACAGGTGCCACGTGTTATTGCAGACAATGAACTTGGCTGATCTCATCCAAGCCTCCCACTTATTTGCAGAGTAAACCGAGCACACGTCCTTGCTGTCTATTTTTGAGACTGGCACCGATGGGTCGGGTCATTGTTCCTTGCAGGGCTCCATTGTCTTTTTAGTGTGAGGCTGAATTTGCCACCACTATTGTAGTGTGCCACTTTACCCACTACTGCACTAATGCTTGTTCTCTACGGTTACACAAAAAAGGATAAATAAAATAAAATAAAATCATTATACCACCGCTCACTAATACTCGACTAATTAGGTATTCAGGCAAAAGGTCTCCTGCCAACACATGCAGGAATAATGCTTAATGGTCAAGATGACCTACACAGGTAAGACGTTATCATACAGTGCTGTGGGGATTAATGAGTGATTAACAAGCCTGTGAGCGTGCTAATGAGTGTGAGGATGATGCGGTGATGTGCTGATGAAGTCCAAACACACACCACCTCACTCAGAGTCACTCAGGACGGATCCAGTCGTACTTTGCAGCAGCTTAACCAACTCTGCTCGGGCTAAAGCGTAATGCAACGCTGTCAGTAGCATGCTGTCAGAATGCGGCCCGCCACTGTCCCTGCATTAAGTAGCATTAAGCGAAAAGCCCAGAGCATGCGAGTGGTGGCCAGGCCCTGTTGGAGAGTGCAGAAGGCTCGGTCTCTGCCTCTTGAGCTGGCGTTTGGGTCAGTATCGGTTACTGGAAGATAAAACATGCTTTTAGACCAGCGTGGGATTCCACAAAAGAGATGAAAAGAAGGCTATCCGTTGGCCTCTCTTACCTCAGACCTGGACAAGGAGAGATGGAGTCTTATTCTCGAGGGTCCAGGATGCAGACAGTTTCCAGCTAACTCTAACACGGCTCACCTAATACAGACCTGGGTGTCCGTGTGTCCTTAGTGCTGCTCCGTGATTGGCCGGTGTCACTGAGTCTATTGTTAGTGTTTGGAGGAGGGGTACATACATTATGACAATGAAACCTGTTACACATCTTGCAGTAATTTTAGCAGACACAAAGAGTCTTGTTTAAAAAAAAAGAGATAAACATGGAGAAGATTCAATAACATTTAAAGATAGTTACAGTTGATAAGACTGAACCTGTATCTGGGAAAACAGCCTTTAATCTTCTTCATAATAAAAGATAACTAACATCAATTGTGAGGTTTTTAAAAGGATCACTTTATTGCTGTTGCAGAGTCAATGTTACAACATTTAAAAAGTTTTTCTTTATAAAAAAAAATCAGCTACAATAAACATGGTCAAAGTTTTAACAAGGACATTAACAAATTAAAGTTGGTGCGATTTGCATGGAGTTACCCTGGTTCAACACAGACATGTTTATAAGACTCAAGAATCAACCTGGAAAAAGTAGAGATTACTTCGTGTCATGAATGATTGTCAAATATAAGACCAGAATACAAAACCTTTCACATTTTAAAACGTAAATTACGATGTTAATGAGCTGGGGAGAGACCTGGACATTTGTCAAACCACCCCCCCCCCTCCACATATGATCAGTCACATAACCCATGAAAACTCCTGACTGAACAAGCAACTGTCTGTCTGTTCACGAACGCGTGCTTGAGATCCATTCCATAGTTACCAACGTGTCATAGTGTTTTGCTCTAAACAAAGTGATGGAAAGTAAACAAAAAACAAACAAAAACCCACACGAATGACATTAATTGGTCCTTTGTAAGGGCACTAAACCCTTTCCACCTGTCCTTCAACATACTAAACCCAGTCGCTCATCGGGATGATAATGGCAACCCGAGCCTCACTTGTAATAGATCAAGCCCTAAATGTAAAGAAATGTCTGTGAAAGTCATGTCCTTTTTTTTCAGATTTTTCGTTTTGGTCTAGAAGCATATATTCCCTTTATTCAGTGCAAAGCCAAGCCTTTACCTCCATTAATGTTCAGCGATATCACCGTGTCTATAGTGGCTGAGAAGGCGCCTGGAACAGTGAACGAACGAAAGAAAAAACACCTAATAATAATGGAATGTCTATAATTAGCAGACATATCATGATACTGAGAGCAAAGCAAGGACATCTTGTATAAAGCGGCAACATATAAAATATATAATTACAAAACACAATGTGCTAACATATATTATTAAGACCATAGTTTTCCTATTAAAAACGTGTCATTATGACAAAAGTAAAAAAAGAAAATAAAGAAATACACTGTGGGTGCTCATATTCGTTCCTGGACTGGTGAACATTAATAAAATATCGATATGTGAAGCTTTGCTTTAATTATAAATTAAAAAGATGTGAAGGGTGACTAGCAGAGAGGAGTTCAGAAGGGAAGAAAACTGCTACACTTCTTAATGTGGAATTATGCAAGGTCATTACATAATGAGAAACGAAGTTATGTGATATTTGGTTTCTCTGTATGCAGGGTAGTCTAAATGTCTGTATTTCAGAACAGTTTCTAGTATAAAACATGTTTTATGCTAAGCGTGACACTATAATTATGCCTTTTACGCAAGGCTATGCAAGATTAAGGCCTTTGACGGAGTGGAAAAACATGTATCTTCTTTGGGATATGTCTAGGCAGTGGGAACGTTTAAAAATAATTTTTGGTATGAGTAAATGCATATAAAAAGGAAGATGGTGCTTTGGTCCCTGGTGCTCTGTGTCTTCTAAAAGTTAGTGCCCCATTCCTGTTCGGACACAAGATATAGCCGTTAACAAATGATGCCGGCAGACATTACATAACATGCTCACAGCTCTTACAGCAGATGCAACAAATATGAACCAGAGATGAACCAGACCAAAAAATATTTCCTTTGCGTAATCTTGAATTATTGTTAATCTCACAGAAGAGCAACGTGTGGCGTGGAATATTCCGGACATTTCTGACTTGGCACACTTTTCAATGACTAATGTTCGCCAGGTTGGCATTTGACCTACATTCTTTCAAATTCCAGGATGACAGATTGCCAGGTGTGCATGTGCGTGTGCGTGTGCACGTGCACGTGCGTGTGCACGTGCGTGTGCGATGCACAGGCCTTTTCTGTCTTGCCGTGGAGGCAGAGCGGAGCCTGGGGGAAACGTCGCGGTGAGCGCCGGGCCGACATTCGGGCCCCCGGTACCGTTGGTGTGTGTGCATTCGGGAGCAGGACACAGCTGTTCTCCTTTACCTGCCTGTGTGATGGGCCGGCGTGCTAATCTTTTGCCACCTCACACAGTAATGTGACAAAACTGGCAGCTGCCCGCCCCGTGTGAGGCCAAAATGCCTACAGGAATAGTGAGGGGGTGGAGGGAAGGGTTGGGTGTGTTGGCCTGTGCTCGGGGGGGATTTTAGAGTGAGCTGCTGCCTATTGTTCAACCATGTCTGGCATGCCTGAAGGCCACACCGTCCTCTTCTAGTGGAACAAAAGATGTGCCTTCAAAATAGAACCCTGTGCCACAGAGGCATGTTCAAAGGCCACGACTGATGAACGAACTGTCAGAACTGGTGATTTATGGTTGTCAAGGGCCTCGTGGCCAAGAAGCAGGCATGAAATTGTGGGATGTGGCTGACATGGTCCTTTGTCTACTCGGTTCTGAAACATGGCCTGCCTTAAAGAGCATAAACTTCATTTAAGTGTCTGTGACCCGATGCTAGTGCACAAACATTTATTGTAATCATTTGGAGGAAACAGTTGAACACAAAGATTGTACCTTGAAATTTGAGTCTACAGACAATATGGAGGTATTCTGAAAGCCATATTTACCGTTAGCAACAGATTTACTCTCTCCTCTGCTTGTCACCTGGATGAAGGTGAGAGAGAGAGAGAAATAGAGAGATACAGAGAGAGAGAGAGAGAGAGAGAGAGAGAAAGAGAGAGAGAGAGGTCAGTGAGGAGAACTGAGTGACAGGAGAAGGTTTATCAACAAACAGGCTGACAGAATGATAGTGCCATACATTAAAATAGTATGCAGTGAATCTGTATATTTGGAAGCTATAGTGTGGTTATACGTGCTGTGTGCTTAGTTCTACTACTACATTCTGTTTACATTCCATTTCTCTCTTATCAATACTCTCTTTCCTTCTTTATAGTGCCTGACGGGGGAATCGTAAGGTTCTCCGTCATGCACGAGCTCCACGTCAAGGTGAAACCAGTGGCTTCGTGGAAAACGACCCCGGGCGAGAGAGCAGAGCAGCGTTCACATACCACTCCTACCTTTTATTCTCACTCTCTCCCCCGGCCACCTGCCCCCTCCCCCCTTTAACCCGTAACCACGCCCCTCCCTTCCCCCAGCAGCCCTGCGTGGACCATTCACGTGGCCTGAGGCTCCACCGTGGCCACGGCCTTCACGTGCCGGACATGTGCCGGAGTTGCCACACGTCCCTCCCGGGGTCCCGGACAAAGATAGAGCGGACTCAGACCACCCTCTCGCTTGGGCTGGAGGGCTGGAGGGCCCCGGGGCCCCGAGGGTGCCACCTCGGCCCCAGAGGCAGCCCGCCACTCAGGGTACGTGCTAGGATGTGCCATTACATGCAGGCCAAATGTGGCTTTAAGGGGCTGTGTTAAAATAGAGGATTGTGGAATGATCAGCTTGGTTTGTGTGTGTGTGTGTGTGTGTGTGTGTGTGTGTGTGTGTGTGTGTGCGCAAAAGAAGGAGATTGGAAAATAGAGAGGGGATAGAAGCCCAAGCGTTCGTGGTGATCATATGCAACCAGAAACCAAGTCTTGCATGGTACATTCAACAAGCAGAAGGCTTTGGAAAATGTTTGCAGGCCCTTTCGGTGGCTATCAAACATCTAGCATTCCACCCCCCCCCCCCCCCCCCCCCGCCCCATTTTCATGGCAGTGAGACAGAGAGAGAGAGCAGAGTAAAAGTCAAAGTCATACCATCACACAAAGAGTGAAGCTGTCTCATGTTAAATGCATTAAGTGGACATTATCAGTCTCTGTGCATCCCTTTGTGATGAAGTAACATTTACCTCCTCACGGAGCCCAACTCAGAAGACAACTAGCAGGGAGAGGGCTTTAAACAGAAACACACTGTTACTGGTTGGCTCACAGACACTGATCACTCCTTATCTTATCTTGCAATACCGCAGATATATCGACTGTCATCAGGACAAAAATGGACACGGTCCCTTAACGGTATACAGAAAAGGTTATGAAATACAGCGACCATTTTAGGTTAAAGAAACTTCAGAATCCATCTCTTGGGTGAAGTGAAAAGATGGTTTGAGTATAAAAAAAAACTCTGTGACGGTGATGATATATCCTGTTACCTTGGCAGCAGGGGAGCCTTTGTTTTCCCATAGACTGCGTTTGCCAGTCACATCCCCACGCTTCAGGTCCTGGAGAAGAGAAAGGAAGTGTGATATCATGCTTACACACACACACACACACACACACACACACACACAGACCCGTGCATACCAATCAGGAGAATACAGAAAGGCATGCTGGGTCACGCAGATGTAGCTCATACCTGGTGCTCAGCACAGTCAGGGCAGAGGAGCAGACAGAGGAAAGCAAAGATGGGCCGCTGCTCTTTGCAAACAGCAGGAGCTCAGCTAGCGCAGGAAAGAGGACACGAGGTGAGACCGCTCACCAAGACACGTTCACGCTCCACTCTGTGAAGGAAGGCAACTCCCCCGCACTCTCAGAGGCACTGATCAGGCGATAGGTTGGTTTTTGAAGATATATATATATATATATATATATATATATATATATATATATATATATATATATATATATATATATATACACATACATATACATATATGCATAAGCTGAAAAAAGACTCGATCTCTAAGAACTTGAAATGCAAGTGTCATTGCCGTTGTTGGCCACCAGGGGGCAGGCTAATAAAAGCAGCTTATTTACTAAAGCAGGCTTACTGCAGGACAGAGATCAGCCAGTTTTTTCAAAAGCTCTGCATGTAAATGTAAGGAAGGTCTAAGGATTCTGAGCCTACAATCAAATGAAGTGGTTCTAAAGCTACAGCTGCCCCCTACTCACACATGGTTTATACTCTTCATTTTTTACTAACACATAACTGAAAACAGTACCTTTCTCTGTTAAGCAGCATCTAAGAGATTCTCTGTATTATCTATGTTTTCTGTAAATTCAGCGACCACTAGAGGTTGCCAACGTATCATTTTTGTGGCGTGTCTATGATCTAGGGGGTTGACGTTTAATTATACACTACCATGTGGGCATACTAAAATCTTTAATTAAAAGGGTATGCTAATCTACAGTACAGCAATATGACATTTACTTGTCAAGCAATTTATTGCTGGCTTGAATGAATGATGTATTTGTTCCTTAGCCACACAAGCGAGCTTCGACATCTGCACAGATAAGATCAGCAAGTTTCCTGTCTGTGCCTCTCTCCGTTAGTCTCTATAGTGGTTGTCTTCTGATGGCCAACTACTAAATCACAGGCTTGCCATGATATATTACTGCCCCCCCACCACACCACCCTACCCCAGGAGCCAGAGGGTTAAAATAATCAGCCACGGTGAAGTGACCCACAGGGTGGAGGTGGGTAGACATGGGTGGAGGGAGTATAAGCAGAGGAGGAAGCAAAGCTAGGAAAGCTGTGCTACACAACACAGGGACAAAGCTTGAGTGACATCCGTGTGATGGTATCTCCCTCACCCTCTCAGAGACACACAGTCTCGCTCTCGTACACACACAATCTCACGTGCACACACACACAGATACGGACACACACACTTTAACGCACAGATAAACATCTCTGCTACGAAGACCATTAGCCTAGGCTAACGTAGACAACCCAACGCCACTAGGTGGCCCCAGCTAGACAACCTATCATAGATGGGACATCTTCTAACGCGAGGACAAAGGTCAGAAAGTGCTGAGTCATGGGGGGGGGGTGTGATAGACAGTGCTCGGAGCCTACCGCTGGCATTCCTCCCGGCGTTTTGCCCGCCTCCGGAGTTTTATTCAGCCAATCGTTGATGCGGCCAGCCACGCCCACCTTGATTCCAGCTGCATCCTGTGCAGAGGAGAGGAGAAGGCGCCGTGTCGGTCAAAGGTCAAGGCTGAACAGGAAGTCAGAGCACAAGGGAAGCCGGTGCTCAGCTACCCGGCGTCGGACGCTGCGAACCTTGTTGCTGGACGGCGTGCTGGTGCCAGAGCCAAACACACTCCCCTTCTCCCACATGGTCTTAATGTTGCGGACGCCGTCCGACACCACGGGCAGGTCCGCCGTGCCCGCCCGCGGCGAACGGACCTCCTTATTACTCTGACAAAAGGGCAGGGAGAAAAAGCGACAGCATTAACCACAATGGCATTAAAGAGAGAGGGACCCGAGGGCAGAAAACAGCCAAAACGACAGAACGGCTAACACAACAGCGTAAAACGCAGCAGTTCCATCATCATGGATTTTTTAGTTTATAATTTTTTATTTTTTTTTTTACAGGCAACCTTTGGAAAAGCTCTTTCCCATAACAGCAGAGCTCCTGTTGCTGTGTGCAGTCCATGAGCTGGAGAGTGTGTAGTGCTCACCTGCACAGCAGTGGTGTACTGCTCCAATCTGTTATCAATCTTCGACACCACAGGAGAGTGAGATGTCTTCACAGTACTGACACCACAGGAGACACACACACGCACACACACATACAGGTTAAAATGTATTGTGAATAATTATCATTGATTATATAGGAAAAATTACCATATGGTAGCAATATTTGATAATAGAATAATAGACTTTTAATGAAAATGTGAAAAATTGGATAAAGAGTGAAATAAATTGTGTTTAATATTTGTGTGTCAAAGATTACTTTCTATTTAAACAAATCAAAATACCTTTTCTGTGCTGACTTGTTAAGAAATTCAGCCCTTTCACCAATCTGGGGAGAATGAGACAATAGAGGAAAGATGAGCACTGGCCATGTGGACGGACGGACGGACGCACACACACACACACACACCCACACACACACACACACACACACACACACACACCCACACCCACACCCACACACACACCCACACACACACACACACACACACACACACACACACACACACACGTTCCCTTTCGGAGTTACTATTTGGATGAGCCCAGAAACAAGTCTGTTCTTTTTTGGCCTGAAGCTGTCCATGGGCCAGGAAACATGGGGCCTTATTCAGGCTAAGCTCTCTGGGAACTCAAGTCTGCCTTTATGGTATACAACAACATGGCTGAGGTGCGTGTGTGTGTGTGTGTGTATTTGTGTGCCCCCTCCACACACACACACACACACACACACACACACACACACACACACACACACACACACACACACACACACACACACACACACACACACACACACACACAACAACACACACAACCACACTCAAATTCCCCCTCTTTTCCCAGCTCTACGTCACCCCTACTTTGCAATGGCACCGAATGTAGGAGTTCCTAAAATACAGCCTTCAGGAAACTCCCCATTCAGAGGCATGTTCGGAGTGGCTCCGTGTGAATGTGCTTCCAGTAATCCTATTAGGCTAATAGCCTTCCTGCAGCCCCTCTGAGCACACTCTCTCTCCAGGCGCACACTCCAAAACACTCCACATCTCTATCTGTTGCTTTGTTACAGTACTATCCACAAGCAAACATTATCTGTCTTAAGTCGAAGGCTCGAATACATCTCACTCAAGACACTCGGCACTTCAAACCAGATCATTTCGACGAAGAACGCTACGATATCTGAAAGTGTTATAATCAGATAAATGACATTTGAAAAAAAATGACAAAACGCTCAAATCTCACGGCTAAAAAGATCACGCGGCATGCGCTACGTACGGTGAACATGATGACAAAGTAAATCTGTGGGCAGAGAGCAGAGGAGTAGTTAGTGTTTGTGTCTCGTTAGTTAGTGTTTCCCAGACATACAAACCCTCACAGGCCAATCATCTCGTGAAAGTGTCATCGTGGTGGAAGAGAAGGAGACAGCAGAGATGCGGCTCCCTAAACTCTCGCTCAGGGAAAGCAGCACAGACTTGAACCACAACAGAGCCAGTAACCAGATTACCACGTTCAAGCAAAACCATCAAACATAAATGGGCTAAAAGAAGCACACGCAGACACACACACACACACACACACACATACGCATGCACGCACGCATACGCGTACATTTTTTTCTTGGAAGCAATTTTCCTAATGCTGATAAGCTGTCCTTTACCTTATTAAATTAAAGAGTTCAGGGAGAGAGAGAGCATCTGAACTTCGAGGGCTCCTATAGCGTCAGTGAGTTCTTATAGGGTTCGTGTGGTCCTGTGCTATTAGTGATTTCTTCTGGTGATGTTCTCCTGTGACACAACAGTGCTGTCGATGCTGGGTGGTTGGTGGGAGGCCCGGTGCCAGAAGCTTGCCCGTGGAGGTGGGTGAGCTCACCTTCAGGGACGATCCTCTCGGGCTCACGCACTTAAAGGGCTTGCTGGCATCGGTATCCGTCTCCTCCCCGACCTTCTGCCTCCGCTCCGCCGCCTGAGCCCTCCTCCTCTCTATCTCCTCCTTCATCCTCCTCTTCTCCTCCTGTTCAGAAATAGGCAAAACCAAGCACACATCCATGACACACACACACACACACACACACACTTCCCTCACCCCCACTCTGTTGCAGCAAATTCCATCTTAGCTGGGGAATTATAAATATGCCTTTATACAGGCCACAACAGCCCTTGGCACCCACCTCACTGTTCTTGCCACAAAGCTGCCCTGCCTTCTGGGGTACCTTCTGTCAGGGGCAACTTTCATGTTTGCACCGTTTCATGTGGATGTGTGTCCTTACTTCAAATATTATTGTAACGGGAAGCGATGCAAAGACTTAATGTTTGTTACCTGTGGCTATAATTGACAAATAGCAAAACACAAAGTGGACTAATATTTTGGCAGTGAGCTGTAGCGAGGCTCTGAGAAACTGCATTTTTTTTTTTTGCTTTAAGACCCAGAAGACCACTCAAATTCTGTGTCCTTTGGTATTTTCCAGATGTGCTGTTGACGCTCGCTTGAAAGATGCTGTGTAATAAACGCGCTCCAGTAAAACTAGTCCCGCCGAGTTGCCTTGGTTATTTACTCCGCCTTCTTTCTTTAACTGGAACCGAGGACGGCATTAACGTCAACCCATGTGGTCACACTGGCAGTATATGTGGGAGTTTTCTGGAGAGTGTCCATTAAGTGATGTTGACCGTAATGTACCGCGATGGCTCGTTTGAATACGGCCCCATCCGAGTGGCGGTCAGCAAACGGAGACCGAAGGCAACAGGAAGTTGACGTAACCTTTTTATAAGTCGCTGTCATTACCCAAGAGACCCTGAAAAAGAACCACGGCCCAAAGACCCTAATATAGACATATTCTCAGCAATATGGAGCTTCTAGAGAATTCTATCCACCCAGAGATAAGAAGTTAGAGAGTCTAATGACACTGACGGCTCTGAGCCAACAAATATGCAGAAAATGCCCTCCTCTTGTTAGAGGTTACATTCTCAAGCCAGAATAGAACATTATCGTTGACGGAGTGCCAGGAAAACAGGCCGCTCACATGCGGAAGAGCTCTAGAGGGGGCTCAGGATTCCTCAAAAACGATTAAGCGAGAGCGGCCATCTGTCTCGAGCGGAGACGTCTAACGAGAGGAGCTCGGGGGCGGGAGCGAAGCCGCGCTAGGCTAACGCACCTCCTCTTTGGCCCTCCTCTCGGCCTCCTCCTGCTTCCTCTGCCGCTCCTCTTCCTCCAGCACCTTCCTCCTCTCGTCCCTCTTCCTCCGCAGCTCCTCCAGCTCGGCCTCCGCCTCCTGCTGCTTCTGCCTCATGCGCTCGAACTCCTCGCTCTCCGTCTCGTCCCTCCTCCTCCTCAGCTCGTCCAGCTTGCGCTCGGCCTCCAGGCGAGCCGCCTCCCCGTCCACCTCCTCCGCTGTGGGAGGAGCCTCGGGCTGGTGCAGGCTGCCGTGGCTGGAAACACACACACGCACACACACACACACACACACACACACACACACACACACAGAGGGTTTAAGGGATCACATGACGTGTGTGTACATGTGCATTCACACACACACACACACACACACACACACACACACACACACACACACACACACACACACACACACACACACACACACACACAGTCTACTCTGTCTAAGGTGACGGTCTCCTGTGACAGTCAGGGCAGCTGGGATTAGATGACAGTCACCAGTTCAGCTTCAAGACTGCTGTGTGACTGTGAGATCTGAACAGAGACACTGCGAGAAGTCTTTAGTGAGACGCACTATTTCCCTAATGATCCTAAAATGCTAATATCATGTTGACACATTTGACCCAATGTCCTAGGCAGGGCTGGACACAGTACACAGATTTGAGTATTTGAGTGAAAGACCAAGGGAGCATTCTTTGACCCGGAAGGTGAAAAATTGAAGCAAGAATTGAGCATATATCTTTTTTTTCTGCTTGAATTAAAATACAAAAATGTCTGCTTTAAAATCTATTATATCAAAAGTAAGTATTGTGAGTTATAATAGTGTATTACTGTATTTTGGGGGATCAATGTCTAGTGTGTAGACACTAAGGATATATACTCTTTTTCTGCCCCAACTTCTCAAAAATACCCCTGAGCTATGGCCAAGTGTAGTGCAGGGGGCTAAACTTCTGTGACACAATGCTACACTTGATTTTGATTGTAGCTGAGCAGCTACAGCTAGCTTACCACCATCTCTTATTTCTGTAAAGTGCTCTGTGCTACGATTGTTTTGCTTTTTCGATGTGAAAGTGCAACACATTCTTGATATTTTAGATGCCGTTCTCTCAAAGTGGTGAGAACTGACAAACTACAGAAAGGAATGGAGTGAAAATAAAACACATTTAAAAAGCGGAATTAATGTTCTGTAACACATGATGGAAAAATTTACTTGAGTAAAGTAATTAATTACGTGCACAATTACTCGAGAACACATAAAGCATGAAAAGAATTAACACAAAAGCACGAACAGTGAGAAGTCATGCCTGCTCAATTAACTAATTATGACACTTAAACCCTTTATGTGGTTTTGGTAATTAGTGGTGTAGCAGTGGATTTCTTGAGCGTGCCGAACACAGCCGGGCACAGATGCCGTCTGTGCTGTCTGACAAGAGGACGAGTCTGATCTCCGTGTCTCACGCACCTCGGAGTTCTCTCCACCTTCCTGGGTTTGCTGTCCCCATACACTCCTCCGTTGGGCTGTCTGCTCCTCCTATCATCATCTCCATCCTCCACCTGCCGACAGGAGGAGAAGTCAGCATGGAGCGCCACAGCGTGTGTGTGTGTGTGTGTGAGTGTGTGTGTGGGTGAGAAACAGTGGGCAGAGCAGCACTCGCGGAGTGAAGGTGGTGAAGACAACACAAACATCTGTCATGCAACAAGCTACTAACTCTTGGTGACAAACCACATTTCAGCAGTGAGGTGAAGTGACAGTATGGGAGAGGCCACACCGTATGGCCTGGTGGCTAAAGACAGCGGGATCTCGTGGACACAGTAGTGGGTTCACTCCTCTGGATGCCTTAGTGAGCTCACTGCACTCAGACTGGTGTGCAGATAAATTTCAGGCTTTGGGGCAAAGTCTCTCAGTGCCACAGACACTATATCTTCTTTTGGAAAAGTCTTTACAAATAGTTTGGGATAGATAAGAGAACAATTCAAAAGGATTTACAACACATTGGACATACAATACTTTAAATTCAGATAATTTCCTCCCTGATGCTTCACGTACAGTCAGTCATTCTTTGTGACTAAGCCCCAAAGCACAGATTATCACAGATTATCAATGTTCTGTGAGCATCCAAACTCTTACCAAACCCAAACCATTCTCTCTGTCAGTGGGAGTGGTCTCCTGCGTTTCCTCTATCTCCTCTCCCTCTCTCTCCTTCTCCTCTACTTCCTCATTCACTCCGCTTTCGTCCTCTCCCGCTTCCTGCTTCGAAACTACTACGGAAGGGTCTATGTCTTCATCTAAAGTCTCACTCTTTCCACCGGAACACCAAGCATCCTGCTCGGTGCTGCCCTATGAAAGGAATCGGGATTCACACGCTTTACGCTACATTGCGCTAAATGAGTGAAGGCCAGAGGAAGCCACGGTAACTGTACCTCATCTTCAAGTTGAGGTTTATCCTCATCGGAGTCCTAAGAGTGAACAACGTTCATCAAGACAAGACCTCGAAGCCACAACGACAAACCGCAGGAGAACGAGACAGGGGAAGAAGTGAAAAATTGAAAAATAAATAATCAAAATAGCAGATGCACACACCTGCTCCCTCAGGTAAGACCTTTGTAGCTTCTCCTCCACCACTTCCTCTTTCTGCTCCTCCTCTTCCTCTATGGCAGCCTCCTCCTCCTCCTCCTCCTCCTTGGCCTCCTCTTTCTCCTGCTCCTTGCTGCTGTGTGGTGGGTACTCCTCGAGGGAGCGCTGGGTGGTGGGGTGATCCTCCACACTGTGGGAGAAGGTGGAGTCGTCGTCCTTCTGTCTGTCCAGCGCCTCCTTCATCCGCTTCTGCCTGCGCTCCTCCCGCTTGGCCAAGCGCTCCAGCAGGGCTTCCTCATCATCATCTCCTCCTCCTCCTCCCCAGCCTGAGCCGACCGCTGAGCTGGAGACTGCCTCCGTGACCGTCACACTGAGAGGAAGAGACATAGGGAAATTTAGAGACAGGTGAGTGAGAGAGACAGGAGAGTGAGAGAGACATGGGAGTGAGAGAGACATGGGAGTGAGAGAGACATGGGAGTGAGAGAGACAGGTGAGTGAGAGAGACAGGTGAATGAGAGAGACAGGTGAATGAGAGAAACAGGTGAATGAGAGAGACATGGGAGTGAGAGAGACAGGTGAGTGAGAGACAGGTGAGTGAGAGACAGGTGAGTGAGAGAGACAAGGGAGTGAGAGAGACAAGGGAGTGAGAGAGACAAGGGAGTGAGAGAAACATGGGAGTGAGAGAAACATGGGAGTGAGAGAGACAGGTGAGTGAGAGAGACAAGGGATTGAGAGAAACATGGGAATGAGAGAGACAGGTGAGTGAGAGAGACAGGTGAGTGAGAGAGACAGGTGAGTGAGAGAGACAGGTGAGTGAGAGAGACAGGTGAGTGAGAGAGACAGGTGAGTGAGAGAGACAGGTGAAAGAGAGAGACAGGTGAAAGAGAGCGAGGTGAATGAGAGCGAGGTGAATGAGAGCGAGGTGAATGAGAGCGAGGTGAATGAGAGAGAGGTGAATGAGAGCGAGGTGAATGAGAGAGAGGTGAATGAGAGAGACATGGGAGTGAGAGAGACAGGAGAGTGAGAGAGACATGGGAGTGAGAGAGACAGGAGAGTGAGACAGGTGAGTGAGAGAGAGGGCAGAAACACAGCAAAGGAGAGACAGACAGGCATCAAAGAAGATGCCAAAATAAAATATTACACCTAGTTGACCATCTCAGTGTATGTATGAGCAG